>NC_034612.1:36698930-36719099 GCF_900095145.1 Mus pahari
CCGATTGAGTTCTAGTCCTGCATCCTTTGGTGATCAACAGCAGTATGGAAATGTAAGCCAAATAAACCCTTTCCTCCCCAACTTGCTTCTTGGTCATGACGTTTGTGCAGGAATAGAAACCCTGACTAAGACAAAGGGTATGTGCACAGATGGCCAAGATAGCCTCTATAGTTTACCTGTGACATGGGTGGTGAGTGAGTCTCAACCCATTGGCTGGTGGGGGTTCTGACTTCATAATCTGATATGATTGGATAGTCAATGCAATGGGGAAAGGGAGGTTCGGGAAACACAGACCCCTGTCAGGCAAACCACCTCCAGTAGGAAAAACACCTTTCTCTCGGTGCACACTAATTTTGCATTTACATTTGTGATAGACTTAAGAGTCTCAACTCAAACACACCCGAGCACACGCTTCAGTGTGGGTGCCTCTCTTCTGTGTCTGCCGTCCCAGCACATAGTAGTGTGCGTTAAGGGAGGACTCCCTTCAGGATGCTCGAACCTTAGAGAAAGGTTTACCTCTCTTAAAGGTTCCCAGCATGGGGAAGAATATTGGCTCCTCTCAGAATTTCCATCTACTACAGCCTCGGGATCAAAGGAAGGGTTGGGTAGGGGTGAAGGAGTGGGGGTTGTCCGAGGGAAGCCAGGAACACACACGGAAGCCCATTTAACGTTTGCCCTGAGTGATCTCATAGGTCCCAGCAAATCCTTCCCATTATAGTAAATGTGGGCACTAGGACCCAGGTGGTAACCCACTTTCCCCAAGTTCAGAGCACTCCTGAGCTTTCCTAGCAAAAGGATGTCATCTGGCTTTGAACCCAATCCAATCTTCAGGCAGCCTGCCTGTCCCTGCTCAGCGAGTTGCTCAGTGTGCCTCCAGATAGATAATTTATTACAGTGTCCTGGATGGATCTGCTTGTAATTGGGTACTGGTAAAGAACAAGGAAATCACAGCTTATTCCCTGCTAAACATCTGGGGCTTTGTGGTCAGGTTCTCAGGGCTGGTTTATAGACCAGCCTGGGATGCTCCCTCCCAGATCACAGCGATACCAGCCACAGAGCCCAGGAACCACAAAATCAACTGTCCCCGAAGCCCCTTTGTCGTTACTTTCATTGCTCATAGAAAATTCATGGAAAGTGCGTGTGCTCGTTGTTGTTTGTGCGGCTGCATCTGGATTACAGATCTTGCTCATACTCATCTTGTTAATTAAATGTATGTGGAGGGGGTGGGGGGGGCGGGGATGGGTTTGGGCACATTCGTATAGAGCTTGAGGAGGCCAGAAGAGGGTGTCATGTCCCCTGGACCTGGAGTTACAAGCAACTGAGAGCCCCCCAGTGTGGGTGCTGGGGTCTGAACTCAGGTCCTCTGGAAGGGCAGTGCAGTATGCATTCTTAACGGCTGAGCTATTTCTCCAGCCCACCACTCTCCTTATTTAGACAGAAAAATGAAGTGAGCTGATGTATAAAGACATACAAGTGATTTGATTGTTAAGCATAATTTTTCTGCCTTCTCTTTCAGGCAGGCTGCCCTCGGTCTCTGCCAGCAGCCTCAATAATTTGCATATCCATTCAATTCTTCCTAATTTACAATCCTGAAATAGCCATTTTGCCTTGACTGTGATATTTGCTCCAAGAGGAGCCAGAAAAATTATTTAATGGAAAAAAAAAGACTATTGACCAACCAACCAACACTGCCTGGAGAGAAAGCTGAAAGATTTTCAAAAACCTCCATTTTAGTCTCAGGACAGCAGTGGATTAGAGAGGCTTTAATTCACAGGGAAGAACAAATAAAAAATATAAAAAACACCAAGTGATTGGGTACATCTACAGAACAAGGAAATCACAGAATAATAATAAACAATTCATTTTTTTAAAAAGACGTATTTATTTATTATATGTAAGTACACTGTAGCTGACTTCACACACAGCAGAAGAGGGCATCAGATCTCATTATAGATGGTTGTAAGCCATCATAATGTTGCTGGGATTTGAACTCTTGACCTTCAGAAGTTAGCACTCTTAACTGCTGAGCCATCTCTCCAGCCCAACAATGCATTTTTTTTTTTTTAATCTTAAGAAATCCAGAAAACCTATATGTCACCACCTATCTCTGAGGACTCAAGAAAGAAATAGAATTTCACGACTTGGGGTTTTCTACACAAAACTTTGGCTGCCTTCCATTTAATATATTGACTTAAAAAGACTGCTTTACAGGGGAACGCCAGGGCCAAGAAGTGGGAGTGGGTGGGTAGGGGAGCAGGGGCGGGGGGGAAGGTATAGGGAACTTTCAGGATAGCATTTGAAATGTAAATAAAGAAAATATCTAATAAAAAATGGGGGAAAAAATGACTGCTTTAGTGACCTATTAATTTATTTTCCTAAATGAAAGAAATACATGAAAGGAATGGAGAAAAGAACAGTGAAGAAGCAAAACAGAGAGTGGGGTTGCCTGGGATTGTACTGTGACTTCACCACTGTTGGGTGGCATCATTCCTGGAGAGATGGGAGCAAGCATCTATTCGCTCCAGATAAAGAACCAATGACAGACCAAAGTACAGACATCAACAAAGTCCAAGCAGTGAACCGGTGAGTTTGTCAGGGTTACTTACAGAAATATGTATGAAGACTTCTGTAGAAATAGAAATAACTCAAAAGCAGGTGCATCAACAATTCCCATCCAGCAGGGGTGACAGCTCACAAAAGCTGAAAACCTGGAGCTCATTGTACAGCCTGTAATACAGTGTAGTACAGTAGCTCAACAGGTTAGAAAGTGTCCTTTTCAGGCAGCTCAGTTGGTCTAAGTCTCCTCCAGGCACCTAGTTTGGTCTAAGAATCTTCTAGATAACTCAGCTAGTCTCTGCCTCTTCCAGGCAGTGTGACTAGTCTGAACTTTTCTTCAGCTGAGCTGGTCTGAAAACATATTACTTATATGCACTTGGAGAAGGAGGGACCTAATGAATCTGGTAAGTTTCAGGGACTTCCTGGCACTTCTGAGTTGTGTCCTTTCCTGAGCATCCATCCTGCAGGAGTGTCCCTCAGGGTACAATATTCTACCTCCCTTTAGAATATCTTAGGAGCTGAAAGTTTTTATCTGAGAAGAAGTTGCTACAACCACTGAGTCTGTGTGATTGGATGAGACACCTGTTTTGGATTATTTTCTAATCTATCAAAAAGTAATTTTAAGCCAGGTAGTGGTGGCGCATACCTTTAATCCTATCACTCAGGAGGCAGAGGCAGGCAGATTTCTGAGTTCGAGGCCGGCCTGGTCTACAGAGTGAGTTCCAGGACAGCCAGGGCTATACAGAGAAACCCTGTCTTAAAGAAAACAAAAAGTAATTTTAATGGTATCTACCATATACATGGAGCTTGGTGCACTCAGCATAGGGACTGGCTTCCAGAAATAGTCTTTGTTATGACACTGTGACCACAATAAAGACTTATTGAAAAATGGATTCCTAGAGTATAGGCATGTGTGTGTCATGACAATGAAGGGACTATCTAGGAACAGTGTTGTCAGGTGATCTTTGTCATTGCATAAACATAATGACTGTGTTTGCATAAGACAAGATGGCTATCATGTTGTTAGGCAACATAATTTTATGGTACCACCATCATATACAGTGCCTACCATTGACCAAACATCCTACTGCACACTGTAGGACAGTAGCAATAAATAACCTGGAGGGAAGAAATCTAAAGCAAATCCCTCCCACAAATGTCTGAATGCCAAGGACACAAATTTTCAGGAAGTCCACCTCATAGCTGGAAATGATATTTAGAAAGTGGTCAGGACCATACTATTTCTCTTGAGATCATGACCCCAGTGACACACAGCTAGGCTTCATCTCTTAAGAACTCTGTCACCTCCCAATGGCACCACTCTGCTGCTCAAGACTTTGACACGGACGGAGCAGAGATGACAGACGGATTCAGAAGCCCTATGAGGGCTTACAGTAAGTGACACTGGAGCCAGCTGTGGGGAGACAGATCGCTTACTTAACTTGGGGTGGTTCAAGGCTTATATAATTGTATGGACAGGGGTCAGAATATCCAGAATGGGCAAAGGTCGCTGGCTGAAGGCTTAAGGTACCAAAATGCCTCATTAGCATAGAAAGACATTCCAGGAATTTCAGGTGCTCGCTGAACAGGTTCTTATCGAGAGAAAGGAAGTTGAACCTGTCATCTTAACCAAGGATATGTGATGTTCTGTAGGTAATGGTGGGTGTGTGTGGGGGATGTTGAACTCCCCAGACAAAAGAAGTCTTGTCAGTGAAGGGCATATTGCCCCAAATTCAGAAGGCTATTTGGACCATGGTAGACTTCAACTTAATTAGCAGAGCAACATCTCCGCCTGTTTTATTTTTTTAACGGAGAAATGTCACTAAGGTACTCAGCCTCTCTATTGGGGACAGCTTGGATGGCTTGGTACCAAGTCAGAACCCAATTAGCAGTGATTTTTGCAATGCTACTATCTGCAATTTTAAAATGCGATGAGGCAGGGTATAAGCATCAAAATAAAACATCACATTGGTGGGAGCCAGGAAGACAAGGGATTATTGAACCAACTTAATTGCTCAGTGGATTGAAATCTCGAGAGGACATCAGTACAAAGTGTCTTGAGGGTATAAACATTGATCTCAAACAACATTCGATTAATTTACATAGATGTAACTTTTTTTTTTTCTCAATACTATGCGAGTCCTCTCAAGTTTAGCAGTCATTTGACTCTGGCAAGAGAGTGTGTCTGTCACTGGAGGGACATCTGTGGATACCATCACCTGATTGTCTCAAATGTCTCCAGTCAGATGGTGTGTCTAGACAAAGGCAGCTTTGTGGCCCCAGCAGGTGCCAGGGACATGGCGGTTAGCACCACCTTCCTCTCCTTGGTGAGATTGACAGAACCCTGTCAGGGGGGTCGGTGCAGTGATATACATACACTAGTCTCTATCTGTTGAAATAAATAATAATAAATCCCTTTGGTAGGTTCACTACCCGCCTCTATGGTTTGTGTTCCCCAAAGACACACACACACAGCCTTTATATTTTAATATGCCTTAAACAGCACAATAGCTGGGCCACTACCTGACTACCATGCCATTAACCTCTACCTCCTGCTGATAACCCTGAGTTATTACCTACTAACTCTACGTTCTATCTTGGCTGCCCTAGACAGTTGGGCCGACCTCTAGGCTGTGCTCGTCACATGGCCACTATGCCTCTCTGTCCTGTACTCTTCTTCTCAGGCATGGCGGCTCTCCTCTCCTCCATACTCCTCCAACATGGCAGGTCTCCCTCCTCCCTCCTCCCTCCTCCCTCTTCCCTCCTCCCTCTTCCCTCTTCCCTCTTCACTTCTCCCTCTCCTTCTCCCAGTCCCAAGCCTGGAAATCCCAAAGTCCCGCCTCTGTCTGCCCTGCCCAGCTATTGGCTGTTGGCATCTTTATTTACCAATCAGAACCAACTGGGGGCAGGCTCCCAGAAGCTACGTGCAGACACTCTATTCTGGCAAGCAGTTTGGGGGGGAACATAATTAGCATTCGTAATACATGTAGCTAAAGGGCTGGAGAGATGGCTCAGCGGTTAAGAGCACTGATTGCTCTTCCAAAGGTCCTGAGTTAAATTCCCAGCAACCACATGGTGGCTCAACCATCTCTAATGGGATCCGAAGAGAGATACAGTGTGCTCATATAAATAAAATAAATCTTTAAAAAGCTACATTTAATGTAATCCATTTGGTCTGTGGGAGGTAGATCCAAGATGATTCTCTGAAGTTTAGAAGAATTTTTAAGTTTTCAAAAAAGAGATAAATTTTAGATGTGTCTGTGTTACCATCGCTTGTAATTTGTAAACAGTTTTGGGTTAAAGGCATAAACATTCTTTTGGGTAATCCTGTTACTAGGGAAAAACAAACGTTTGAACAAAATTTAGACAAAGAAGCATACACTGCTTCTTTGTTCTAAGCTATGTTATCTCCAACTATAAAAGCCAAACTCCACCCGTCATTCCTGATTCAAGTTTGCCACTCTGTTCTCCAGAGCTGACAGGTTTAACCTCAACCTGCCCGGAGGACTTGGCTCCGTATGAATCCAGCTGTGCCAAGGATCTGGCAGTTCCCTCCTGCTCCTGGTCTGGGCCATTCACATCGGGCGGCGTTTGTTTTTAGCGCCCCTGCCACAGGCCAGGTCTTCGCCTGTAGGGGATGGATCGAGTACTCCTGGCAGGTTGGGAATGCAAGCCTGTGTTTACTCTGGAGGCCCCTCCCTTCCCTGCTTGTGCACCCTGGCTGTATGCCAACAGGGCCTGGCAGTAGGCGGCAGTTGCTCCTGGAAAAGCGGTACCACCTCTCTGTCTGCCCAGCCCCCGTGAAAGCAGACACGAAGTGTGTTGCTCTGGCTGGAGATGGAGTCCCTTGAGCCAGAGGTCAAGGCCTTTCCATCTCAAGCCTGTAGCTGTTAAGGTCCAGAAAGAAAGTAGGGAAACCATTGGCTAATATCCGGGTGTCACTCCACCCACCGAGAAACATCACATGTTCCACCAACTATTTCCAGTGTTCCTGCATATAGGTGCAAACTGATCGTAGAGCAAAGAAAAGAAAGGCGACAACCAGTCCTCAGGTCAGGATGGTCAGGCATGATGCTGCTACCCTCTTGTGTTTGAGGGGGTACTCAACAAATCTCTGCTGCATTCTGGGGGGCCCATGTTGGGCGCCAGCTGTGATCCTCCCTGCCTGGAGATCGTTGGCTGATATTGGTCCATGAGGGCAAAGGGAGCAGAGATGAAGGATGGGGGAGGGGTGGGAAGAGGTGTTCAGAAACCTTGTGAGTTGAACATGTAATCTTAACCAAGGCTACTTGACATTCTGCAGGTAACAGCATGTGGGGGGTTTTGAACTCTCCAGACAGGGTCAGAAAAGCCCTGCCAGCAAAGGAAGCCCTCCATATTGTGCCAAGCTCAGGCTTTTTGGGCAATGGTAGACTTCGACCTTAACTAACAGGACAGTGTTTGAGGACATTATGTAGCATGGCTTGACCTCAAATGGCCTCTCTAGTCCCACTTACTCATCTCTCCACCCACCCTGCTCAAGTCTGACCTTCAGGCTGCTTTTCAAGAGCTCTGTGGCTCTCTGTGATCTACGATTCTGGCTTCGAGCCCATAAGTTCTTCACTCACTGACTGGAATCCTGATTTGTCCAGACTCATTCATATCTTTGAAGTTCTCTCAGATCCTCCCCAATGTAACTGCTTGGCTATTGCAGACACGGAAAATTATATCATTTGTTTCCTGGACACTGGCAATCTCCTGTCGACCCCTGCTCCGCAGCCATTCAGTAGGGGCTTAGCGGGGAGCACAAGAGCATCTGGTCCTCCCACTTCAGAGACATCCATTTTTGCCAGAGACAGTTGTGCTCTTTTGCTAAGGATACTTTGTAGCAACATTGAGTGTTAGCGCAGACCATGCATCTGCTTGGGTGGAATGAGGGATTCAGAGTAAATGTTCCGAGGCTGGTCTAGCTTCAGGCTTCTGCTGTTAGGGTCCAGGGTGCTCCTGCACCAACTGGTGGTGACCAAGCTCCACAGTCCCCGCCCACCAGCTCTATAAATAAGCAGGTCTTCTGTCTTTCTCAACACCCAGACCACACCCACAACTCTTCTCCTAAATGGATTCTCCATCACCTCCAGTGCTACCTGGAAAGGGACCCTGCCACCGTGCTTTAAGGCTTATGCAATGTCTGTACTGATGGCAGGGATGCAGGGAAAAGAGCAAATCCTGTTCCCTGGCAGCACCCTTTCTTTCTCTCCTTTCTCTATAAACAAAGGGCTGGGCACTTTTCAATCTTAAGAAACATATTTAATATATTCCCTCCAGGGCGTGGTTATCACTGTGGAAGAGAGGGAAGAAGCAAAGAGCCGGAAGTGGTAGATTATTACAAGAAGACAGTGTCTTCTGTACACAGCAGGGCAGCTGCATCTGTGAATTCACTGTGATCCTGACAGCATGTATATGATACTTGCAAGCCCAAGATAGACCTGTGCAAGCCCAAGCTGGACCTCTGAAAACCCAAGCTAGACCTCTTCAAGCCCAGGCTAGACCAAGTCCCAGTGCAGACAGGGGTGTTGGACATTAAATCTCACACACGTCTAGCGAAGGTGCTATTGGGAAGAGAGACAATTTTCTGTAAGAGTGTAGCCCCTGGTAAGTCGAGCATGCTCCAGTGGAAGATTATACATCCAAGAATATATGGGGAACATAAGTGGGTTTGAAGAGAGAGAGAGAGAGAGAGAGAGAAGAGAGAGAAGAGAGAAAATGTTAGATGAATAAGAAAGGGAGGGGTGGATATGGGAAGAGTTGGGGGAGGGGAATGAACTCAATTGAAAGCCATTGTGTAAGACTCTCAAAGAACTAATCAAATATATAACCCATCCTTTTAGAGATAGAGTAATAATCACGGCCACGTTCATTTCACACCGTAGTTTTTTATAGGATAAAATCCCACTTTATTAGACCAGGGTAGTGGTTTTGAGTACATAGGGCACAGAAATAAGGACTGAGATATAGCTTGTAATTCAGTCTCCTCTCTATGGCAAGCTCCCTCCCTTCAGGACCCAGCGACACTTTCAGGCTTTCTGCTTGGCATTCTGTAACCATTGCTTTGGACTAATTATAATTCGCTTAGCTAATTCGGATGGCCTGATTTTAGCATCCTGTAATTAAATTTCTTGGGGCAGCGTGATATTTAGCCATAAAAGGAAAATACTCCCTTCCCCATTTTGAGAATTAGTTGAGCAAGACAAAGAAAGGAAGATGTATCCACTTGACTCTACAGTTTTTATGCCTGGTTATATTTCTTATAATTTTTTCCTTATTTATTTTTTGTATATGAGTGTCTTACCTGCACATATGTATGTTACGGCACATGTGCCATGTCTTGCCCAGAGAGTCCAAAAGAGGGTAAATAAATTTCTTGGAGTTAGAATTATAGGTGATTGTGAGTGACCATATGGGTGCTGGGAGTTGAAAACATGCAAGTTGAATTTGGGCTTTCAACCTCCAAAAGGATAAGCCAGCCGAATAAACTCCTTTTCTTTGTTAAATATCTACCCTCGGGTCCTTTGTTATAGCAACAGAAAATGGCGTAAGATCATAATGATATTACTTGATTGATAAATATATTTTCCTTGCTTGCTTCTGTTTCAAGGAATGAATAAAGTTACTTTGTATTTAGAAAGGGTCCTCCCCACCCCCTGCCCTGAAAATGTTGCTAGAACAGGGCCCATCTCTTCCTAGGGACAGGAGGAGGCAGGAAGGGGGGGGGAGGAATCTAGTTCTAGAGACCAGATATTCTTCCATGTTCTTTCCAGATGTGTTTGGAGAGTTTTCCCTGCTGTTTTCACAGCAGTCCAACAGGCAGTGACTCCACATCTGGATGCTGCAAGTGAGGAAGGCAGACCCGCACACCATGTGAGAGCACCTGGGCAGAGAACCCCAGGGAACTTCATGAAGCACCGATGTAGACGAAGCCATGGCTCGTGCAGTTACCCCCATATAGCAGAGAAAAGTAATCACCCTGAGGGACTGGAGAGAGGGCTCAGTGGTTAAAAACACAGGCAGACAGCAGAGGACCCAGGTTTGATCCCCAACACCCACATGGAGGCTCCCAACCACCTGTAACCCCAGTACCAAGAGTTCTGAAATTCTCTTCTGGCCTCCTTGAAATGGTACTCATAGGCACTTGGCAGGTATATGGTACACAGGCATACACTGGGCAAAACACCATACACATATAATAATAATAATAATAATAATAATAATAATAATAATAATAATAATTAGAATAGCCTTCCATAAAATATCCACAGTTTTCTGGATGTTTTTTTTTTAAGATTTATTTATTTATGTAAGTACATCGTAGCTGTCTTCAGACATTCCAGAAGAGGGCGTCAGATCTCATTAAGGATGGTTGTCAGCCACCATGTGGTTTCTGGGATTTGAACTCAGGACCTTCGGAAGAGCAGTCGGTGCTCTTAACCGCTGAGCCATCTCTCCAGCCCCTGGGTTTTTGTTTTTTTTTATAAGCAAGCAACATGAGTATGTGCCACAGGCCTGTGTTGAGCGTCCCCAGATAGGTGATGTGCCATCCTGGGTGTTCCTTTATGAAAATGGGAGGAAGGATATCAGTCCCTAACAGCTGTATCTTAGAGACCCTGTCCTTACACTTAATGGTTTCTTCTCAGTTTATAGGTCTGTGAATTAGCCTCATACTGCCTTAGTTGTGTTCTGAGGAACTGTGTATCAAGCATAAAACCCAGAGCCTGACACGTGAAGGAGGCTAGTACAACTCAAAGGTCCTCAGCATCCTGATGCCAGAGTGTGTCTCCTCCACATCTGTTCCGGGACCTTGCTGTGTAAGCAGACCCTCCTTCTCAGTCTGTGAAGGAGACTTGCCCAGGTAATTCCCAGATGACAGTTTCCCTCAGGCAGTCTCTGCGGAAGGCAGCTGCCAGGCCCAGGTTCTGCCTGCTGGGTGTTTAATCTGAGACACATGGTGAGCCTCAACTCCCTCCATGGGGTCCTGTCATCCTTCACAGCTGCTCTTGCTTACTGCACTGCACTTTGCTGCGTGGCTTACATCCTTGCCTCTGCCTGAGTCCAGCAGAACTCCTGATGCTTTCGTCTGGCATGTGGCTTCCCACTTCTTGTCTCTACTTTCCTTGGTTTTTTAGCAACCACGAGCTTCCAGATTATCCATCAGCATTTCCTGTTCACACTGCATCCCCGCTCCCACCCGGCTACATCTATGCTAGACTTCTTAGGAAGTTGCCCACCCAATTCATGTCCTGAGCCTCACTTCAAATCACTGAAAATAGTTTTCACTCACCCTTTGGGGGGTCTGGTTCCTTGACAACAGCATCTCCGGATTGTATGATTGATCAAGACAGGCCTATATACAATCCTCTTTGTATTCTCAGCATCCCAAGGATCCTGTCAACCACACCTACACCACCTAGGCAAATTTTCTGAAGGCAAGCTCTCCTCTTCCATCACATCCCAGGGTTCCTTTGACCTGCTGCCCCTCAGCCACTCTCCAGGCTGCCTGGAAAATGCTGACCACAGTAGCCAAAGCTCCTGGGCTGAGAATACAGCCAAGGTGAGTCCAGTGACAGGCATAGGCTACAGCCAATGAATATCAATCAAGTAAATGGCTTATATTTTTGCTGCATGTAACTGTAGAGTTTATCTGGCCTACCAGGCTTTTGTTCAGAGCAAAAGGCAAATTTCCAACATTTTCTCTGAGAAGTTAGTTTTAGATGGTGGCAAAAGTCTTGAGCTGGGATGAGGAAATGGGCTTGGATCCTGCCTTTGTCACATATAAGTTGTGTCACTATGGATACACTCCTTACTACGCTGAGGTTTTGGTTTTCTTAATATTTTTCTTAATATGTATATGAGTGTTTTGCCCGAGTATATGTGAGCATCAAATGCATGTCCCACCAGGGTCAGAAAAGAGTATTAGACCCCCCGGAACTGGATTTATAGATGGTTGTGATCCACTGTGTGTGTAGGTGGTGGTAATCAAACCCGGGTCCTCTGCAAGAGCAGCCAGTGCTCTAACCACTAAGCCATCTGTTCAGCCCCCAGTTTTGGTTTCGTCTTCAAATAAGAATGCTGGGTCAGACACTATTTTAAAGTGTCTCTGACTAGTCAGGGTTAGAACTTTAAGGATATTGGCAGGAAGGGCTTGTGGCTTCCTGGCTTCCCTAGCACCTGTCCTACTTCTCCATCCATATAAAGTGAGTGGATTTCGCTCCCTACTGAATGTCAACCATCAGTCAACTTTTCATGGGCAGGAGGGGTCAGCTGATGGCCAGAGCTTTGCTAGTCTGAGGCAGGGGTCTTACTTCCTAAGATGAAACTCTTGCGGGCTCAGGATGACCCAGACCGACCCACTTTGGTGGAAGAGATATCTGCGGTTGAGTGCAGTCCTCACTCAGCAGTACCGCCCCGCTCCCTGTGCATCATAAGCTGATTTCCACAGGTCTGCAGCATGGGGGGGGGGGGGCAAAAAGAAGTGACCACAATCCATCTGTGCAGCATGATGATAAATCCCCATCATCAGATCCTACCGTGTCTCATTCTGGGTTACAGGATCCTTGAGAGCGGGAACTTGGGTTCAAATGAGCTCTGTGCATATGGAAGGAATCTGTTGGTAAATATATTCACTGTTACCTGAGCCTAGATCCCCAAGCCTGGCTCGAGCTATCCAATGTGCTATAGAATCTGCAGCCTTACCTTCTGCAAGGCACGGCTCTATTCTCCAGGCTCCTCCAATCACTGATACTTGGCTGCTGACAGGAACATACAGTTGGGGACTAGTTTCGTGCATATGCCACTCATCTGAGGATCACCAGTGTGTGGCACTGTAGCCACAACAAGGCGAGGATCAGGAAGGTCATCTAGGAAAACTAGAAAGCATCAAGTCATTCGATATAAAATGATGTTCTGCAAAACCTTATTTGGTAAAGACCAATAATGTCTTCCCTCTGCTTTCTACTCGCTAAGGTTTCTCCCAGCCCACATAGTGGCTACTTGAATTAGCTTTATAGATCCAGGCTTTTTAAATCCATCCCTATCAGCTCCTTGAAGTGGGCCTAGCATGGCTTGCAAACTCAAAGTTTAATGTTATTCCATTTTAATTAAGAGATTTTTTTTATATTATGCCTATGGGGGTTTGCCTGCATGTATGTGTGTGCCTGGTGCCCTCAGAGGGCAGAAGAGAGCACCAGATCCCCTTGGAATCACAGATGATTGTGAGCCACCATGTGGGTGCTGGGAACCAAACCTGCAAAAGCAGCCAGTACTTTTAACTGCTGAGCCATCTTTCCAGCCCAATTTGTTAAATTTAGAGGCCACATTTGACACACTAAAACTCTGAATGAAATTTCTCCTTACTACCGCCCCATGCCCTGAGGTCATTTAAAACTATCCTGTGTACCAAAGAAATGTTCAAATGTCACTGTTCTGTCAGCTCACCGCATGCACGCGCCTACTAGATATATTCATTCCTAAAGTCATGTTCTCCTCATCCTTTTCCAAGCCTGTACCTGGGGCTGGAGAGATGGCTCAGAGCTCTGACTGCTCTTCCAGAGGTCCCGAGTTCAATTCCCAACAACCACATGGTGGCTCACAACCGTCTGTAGTGGAATCTGATGCCCTCTTCTGGTGTGTCTGAAGACAGCTACAGTGTACTCATATAAATAAAAATAAAATTAAAAAAAAAAAAGCCTATGTCCACAGCTGCTCTTCTATGGAACCTTCTTTTCCTTACACCCTATATGCTTCACTCTAAGTGAGCCAGGCCCTCGCGTCACTGTAAATGCTGCTGCTGCTGCTGCTGCTGCTGCTGCGGATAATGATAATGATGACGTTTCTGATACCTGCACGCACTGTCTTCCAAATGCCTTTAAGGTTCCAGGCTCCACACCCCCTTATTCTATGATGTTTTCTTCCATACCAGCTACTACTCAAGATTAATTCTGGGTTCTTCTCTCCTAAGACTCCCACCAGTGTCCTATATATACACCACAGCTCTCTATAGAGTAGCCTGTGCCACTCTCTGCTGTGAGTCCCACTGAAGACAAGGTATAGTTGCTATTTGAGCATCTCACACTGCCCTACACATAGTAATGTGGGCTGAATTTGAGCAAGAGACAGCCATTAGCCGGTGCTGGTGCTGTCCGCGGTCCTGAAATGGCACTCCAGGGCTGAGCACCAACTACAGACTACCCTGAATCCAAACCCTCTAGCAGAGGAGAAATCAGGTTATGAGGTGTGACACGGTGAAAGAGGAAAACATCTGGTGTGAGAACATTGGAGCGTATCAGCATGGGGGAACCAGAGAGATGGAGGGTGAAGGAGAAGGAAGGTGAGACTCCCTAGAATAAATTTTGGGATCCTATCTAACCAGCAGAACCTGACACAGCTGGGAGCCTCCATTGGGGAAGAATGGGCAGGAGTGTCAACTTGAACAAGCACATTCCCACAGTTGGCAGTGCATCTGGGCAGCAGGTGTGGTGGATGTGACATGCACAGGCAGGCTCCCGGTTGATACCTCGTCTTGGGTGGGGTTTTTTTTTTGTTCTTTGTTTTTTGTCATCTCTGTCTTAGAACTATCAGCTTGCCTGCCACCCATAACAAATTGGATTTTACCTCTCTTACGCTTCATAAGCTGGGTTGCTGGGTTCCTGCGGTAGCATGTTGTGTTTCTCTTGCCACTCTACCACATCAATTTTAAATAATTCGATGAAAATGTAGTCACTCCCATCTCTGGGATACTAAATTTCTCTTTCTCCCCACTAACTCTTTGCTTTCAGTTAGTTGAGGGTTTCCCTTCCTTCTCTCTCTCTCTCTCTCTCTCTCTCTCTCTCTCTCTCTCTCTCTTCCTCCTCCTCTCCTCCTCCTCTTCCTCCTCTTCCTCCTCCTCCTCCTCCTGGGTTGGCCTCAAACTTTCAAGGTAGCAGAGGATGACCCTGACCATCTCTCCTCCTCCTCCTCCACCTCTTGGGTGCTGGGTTCACAAGAATACGCTCCTCCTGCTACATCCCCTCCAGTAGTGACAAGTGCAACAGGCCCCCAAAACCTGGGCGCTGTCCCGAGGTGAAAAGTTCACGGAAACTTAGTCTCCTGGAATCATGGCATCCTGTATAATGAATGCTCCAATGTCCTTGCTTTAGTTGGAAAACAGATCCATGTGCTTTCCCTTAATATTGCCTTATTATAAGTGCTTTTAAGGATTGACTTTTTGACATAGCTAAGTTAGATCCTAGGCAGTCAGTCCTTGAGCCAACCCTGGGCATGGATAGTTTACTGACCTGCACAGGAATTTACCATTCTCTAGGAAGAAGGAAGTTTGTGATTTAAAGAGGAGCCAGAGTAGATACTTAGAACCATAGATAGCTGAGTTACACCCATACACAAGTATTTACAATGGCTTAGGGGGAGGGCGGACTATAGGAACTATGACAAGGGCAAGAAGCCCTTGACCCTGGCTTCTAAGTTTTAGCTGACTAAAACTGGTGGAGCTGTTTTTGATCCCAGCTGTTAACATTGAATGTTATCCCAGCTGATTCCTGCCAGTCCTTCCGTGTTTGCATTCCTCTGTTTTGTGTAACTTCCCTATTTTCTTCTGTATAAATAGTCTGATGCTTGATTTGACAAATTACATTCAGATATTACACGCTGTCTCATGTCAATCTGTTTGTCATTCGCCAAATCCTCGCTCACTTGCAACCGAACCCAAGTTTTGCCCGTAGATCGGGGACCCAAGTGAGGTCCATCTACGGCACACTCCCAGCAAGCTGAGGGACTTCATACCATTCTCATTTTCCCAAGAAGTTAGGTCAATAAGAAAAGAAGCAGGGTGTGATAGTGTGTGCCTGAAATTCTCCCAGCACTTGGGAGGTAGGGTTAAGAGAATAGAGTTCAAGGCAAAGGGAGTTCTTCCTCCTATCTATGGAGGGCAAAGGAAAGGAGACTAAAGCTAGGCTGACTCCCCCAGCCCTCTTTTTTCCCCTGCACACGCAGTAGAACCACTTCTGCCTCTGTTGTGAACACCATCTGCTCTCACTGGTTCAAGGCTTTTGCTCCAGCAACTACATTCTGTCTGCACTGAGGTTTTTCCTGACTCTGGATCATTCCCCACCTCACAAATGTTCTAGCATTTTCTCATCCTTTAGAAGCCCTCCCTAAGCTAATGCTGTCCTGGATCAGCCAGGTTGCCATTGGTATAATACACTCCTGAGGGTTGTCCTGATCAGGGTCTAGTCCTTGATCTGGAGGGGAGGCAAGATGGCGAAACTACTCACTTTCTGACCAACAAAAAAAAGAGAGAAAGCAAAAGGGGGTGGAGTCTTACAATCTGCTCACTAGGCCCCATCCCTTAAAGGTTCTACCATCTTTCAACTGCATCTAACATCTGGACCTTCGAGTACATTGGCCCTGAATTCTAGCCACCCCGTCCTTCTGTCCTGATTTAGAGCGTTTCCTCTTTACTTTACCCCACCTTTCCTTTCAGGCTGTGGTCCACTCCTCACTTCATGTAAGGTCCCCGTGGATGGCCACCACATCTGAAGCTAACGACCTATTCTCATCCTTTCTCCTTCCTTTACCTAGCCCCACCACTGATGCGAATGTTCCCTCCCTGCCTCCATGAACAACAAGTCCCCCCCCCCTTTTGTTTATTCTTTTTCTGGTTTCTCTTATACCTTAATAGCTATACTTTCTTCATTTTCTCTACTTGTGATGGTTTGTATATGCTTGGCCTAGGGAGTGGCACTGTTGAGAGGTGTGGCCTTGTTGGAGTAGGTGTGTCACTGTGGGTGTGGGTTTTAAGACCCTCATCCTAGCTGCCTGGGACTCAGTATTCTCTTATCAGCCTTCACATGAAGATGTAGAACTCTCAGCTCCTCCTGCATCGTGCCTGCATACCATGTTCCCACTTTGATAATAATGGACTGAATCTCTGAGCCTGCAAGCCAGCCCCAGTTAAATGCTGTTTTTATAAGACTTGCCTTGGTCACGGTGTCTGCTCACAGCAGTAAAACCCTAAGATACTACTTAATGTTCCTTTCTCCCAACGGGGGCAAGACCAACACACAAGTTCTCTGCCTGCTACTCAGAGCAGGTGCTGCCGACCTGTCTGCTCTGTGCTCTGAACTGTTAGCATTTGCATTAGACCCTGGTGCCTGGCGTCAGTCTCTCCTTCTTTTGAATAGATTATCCCATCTGGTTCAATGAGAAGGACTTCAAAGGTGGCATCTTTGGCTCTCTACTAAATCCCCCAGTATCTGCTATCCCAGAGGAAACCAAGATTGGCATGGATTAAGCAAACAAAGCAGAGGTGGGGGAAGGTCCAGTATCCAGCGAGCGTATCTAAGAATGCCAAGTCCCATGGCTGAAAAGTAGCAAATGCAGAAGGAAAGAGGTTCCAGAAAAAGAAGAAATTTTGCAAATAAAAATTTCAAAGCAAGCCATAGCATTTTATAGATCTTAATTTGCTGAAGGTTATCATTATATATCTCTATATCTATCTATCTATCTATATAGTTATATATGTATATATATGTATATATACATATGCATGTACATATACATATATAAAATTTTCTATTTTGAAATAAAGATTACTAACCAAAAAAAAAAAATGCCAATCTCTTTGTATCTAAATTTTTTCATACCCAAGAATAAAATGCTATTCGGTCCTGGCTCCTTTTTTTCTGGCTTTGTGGAATAACCCAGCAGCCACCTGGTGGGGAAGCTCTATGCCTGAGCTTTAGAAAGCGCTAAAGCCTGGTAATAAGAATGTTTAATAATTAGCCTATGCTCTAGACCCAGAGGCTCCCTGGTAGCCGAGCTCGATTCCTGCAACTCCTATTTTCTTTGTCCTGTGTTCTCTGAGGTTGCCCTTGAGTGCAGGGACATTTTTAACAGGAGCATTTGGATTTCTTATTTCAAACTTACCATGGAAACCTCCCCTTCCCCACCCCCACCCCATGAACACCATGCATACCGTATCTCATCTTCCATGGCTCTGCTTGCTTAATTATTGTTTTCTCCCCCCCCCCCTCGTAATTGCTAGCAGTAGTCTAGCTGTAACACACTTGCTAATGAGCACAGCTTTGGAACTCCACGTGAAGAACCAGCAGAGGTGTTCTTTCCTCATTGCCTCAGAGGGTGGCCAAGTAGAGGCCGAAACAGAGGCATACAGATGGTGCACAGACGTATGTGTCCACAGTGCATTCATACCCATAAAACTAAATAAAATCTTAGCACACAGTAGGTGTTTTCACATTGGTAAACTGATAGATTCCCATGATAAATAGCTTGCAAGATACTGATCTTTGGAAAATTTGGAAAAAAAAAATCACATTTTGCCATGATTAAGTATACTCATTTGCACAAGTTACTAAGCACCTCTCCAATAACCTACTTCTAAGTGTGTGGAATAAACTAGCATGTAGTAAATAAACTCCGCACATCAGCCATGGTTACTGCATGAGGTGAGGCAGTGACATTCCTTAACAAAAGAGGTGTGTCCGCTGATGGAATTATGACAGGCTGAGCAGGCTGTGGCCAGCAGTAAGAATTATCCCAGTGTGAGTGTCCCAGTCCCTGGGGCCATTTGGTAGCCTTAAGGATGGGGTCCTTCCAAAATAGAGACTTTTCTTTTATTGCACCATTCTGGGGAGAGGATAAAACTTAACTCAGAAATTGTTTGAAGTGTGACTCAAAATGACTTCATTTGCACAGAATAAGGGCACAGGATTCTCCTCTCCCAGGGGACACACTATATGACATTTGTCATGTCTGATTCATCACTGTAGAACAAAGGGAAAAAAAAGATGGATGGGTGGTTAAAAAAAAAATACCCCATTTAGCTTTTTCTTTTCTTCCTTTTTTTTATTTTTTTTTCTTGGTTTTGGGTTGTGCAGGAGCCATGTGAGCACCGTACTCTGAGAACATCGTGCAGAGCCAATCCTGATGGAGGGAGATTTGCCCTTGTGTAGAGACAAAGCTGAGCTCAGAGGCCACACGGCACCCGTTTATGTAACTGGAGGTTCGTTCTCCACTTGACTATGCCCGGCTGGGACAGCCCATGGATAGGGCTCTCTGGGTCTTTTGCTGGCCTCTTGACACCCCAGGAAAGACTATTCTTTGCTCCCCTAAGTTCTGGACTGTGACATCGGCCTGAGGAAACCCCCTTCTCCTCCCGACTATCCACAGCATAGCCGCCTAACCTCAGTTACGGAAGCGAGAGGATGGCGTGTTTGCCTGGGCTTGTCAGCGCGGAATTCTGACAGCACGGATTTCTTTCATCCACTGTTGGTCGTCATGGAGCTTTAGAAATGGGAGCTTCCCCCCAGGGGATGCTCAGGTTGAAACTACCCCAAAGCCCTGTTCCTGTTTGGAACGGAATTTTCCCTGTGGCTTCTCTGATGTGACAAAGTACACTCGATAGCTGTGGTGCGGGTCAGTGATAGTGTGCGCCCTAGCATGCTCGGGGCCCGAAGTATCATCACCAGTCTCTAAGAAAAGAAAAATCAACTCATACCCCATAGAAACTACACTCTCGGGGGCTCAGACATGTCAAGGCCTCACCAGTATGACATCACCCATCTAACAGCTGTCAACCATGCTTCTGGCTCCCGCTCACCCCCCCCCATTCTTTTTTTTTTTTTAAAGATTTATTTATTATATGTAAGTACACTGTAGCTGCCTTCAGACACTCCAGAAGAGGGAGTCAGATCTCGTTACGGATGGTTGTGAGCCACCATGTGGTTGCTGGGATTTGAACTCAGGAACTTCGGAAGAGCAGTCGGGTGCTCTTACCCACTGAGCCATCTCACCAGCCCACCCACCCCCATTCTTATTTCCCTCAAATATACTCTGAAACATTTAATCTAATGTTAATAACATTTTTTAATAGCACCTCAATTCCTTGAAGAGATGTGGGGCCCTAGTGTTAAAGGGGCCTAAATTCCTAACCCTTTCTCAAATAAAAGTTAAGTGCAGAACCCAAGCTGCTATGCAGAGCCTTCCTGTTTGGATAACTGAAATAATTAAAAGATAATATTCTTGGGAGGAAGTGGGCCACTCTGTCTTGGGAAAAGAGGGGACAATTTGTCACTCTTTGGAGATGATGTATCTGGCTGACAACAAAAACTATTATAGTATACTGGGACTGGGGATGTAGCTAAGCCAGTAGAGTCCTTACCTAGAACATATGAGGCCCTGGGTTTGATCCCCAACACCTCGTAATCAGGTGGGGCTATGCACACTTGCAACCCCATCACTGGAAGTGGAGGACCAGAGATTCAAGATAATCCTTCCTTGGCTGCACAGTGAATTCAAGACCAGCCTGGGCCACACAAGACCCTATCATAAAAGAAGAAGAGTAGTGGCGCACGCCTTTACTCCCACCACTCAAGAGGCAGAGAGGCAGGCGGATTTCTGAGTTTGAGGCCAGCCTGGTCTACAGAGTGAGTTCCAGGACAGCCAAGGCTACACAAAGGAAACCCTGTCTAGAAGAAGAAGAAGAAGAAGAAGAAGAAGAAGAAGAAGAAGAAGAAGAAGAAGAAGAAGAAGAAGAAGAAGAAGAAGAAGAAGAAGAAGAAGAAGAAG
>NC_034612.1:36719110-36721781 GCF_900095145.1 Mus pahari
AAGAAGAAGAAGAAGAAGAAGAAGAAGAAGAAGAAGAAGAAGAAGAAGAAGAAGAAGAAGAAGAAGAAGAAGAAGAAGAAGAAGAAGAAAGAGTGGCAGTAACTCTCCTAGCTTGCTTCTATTGCTATGAGAAACACCATAACTGAAGCAATGTAGATAGAAAACGCTTTGCTTGGCCTACACGTCTCAGGCCACAGTCCATCACTGAGGCAAGTCAGGACAGGAACTTCGAGTGTGAACTGGGAGACAGGAGCTGATGCAGAGACCACGGAGGGGATGCTGCTTACTGGCTTGCTCCCCATAGCTTGCTCAGCCTACTTTCTTGCAGAACCCGGGACCACCAGTTTAGGGATAGCACACAATGGGCTAGACCCTCCCAAATCAACCATTACTCAAGACAACATTCTACAGTCTTGCCTTCAGGCCTATTTGATGGAGATATCTTCTCGACCATCTCCATCTTTCCAGATGACCCAGTTTGTATTAAGCTGACAAAACCCAGCTTAGGTACCCAGCTCAGATAGGACCAGTTGGCTTAAAGACAGGGAACTGACTGAACCCTACCATTCAAGTAGAGCCAGCAGAGTCTACAGAGAGTCAGTCAGCCTCAAGAATCGGGAGGGCCAGCCTCGGTGCAGGTCACCTGACAGCACAGAGTCAGTAAGGCAGACTGACTCCTCATCTCAAGGCCAGCTTTGTTATTATCAGCAGCAGAGCGATGCAGAGAATGTGAACACTGAGGGCTGGTCCTGCGCTAGTGGTGGGACTGCCCCTGGTATGCTAAGTGATATGAAGATGGTGCCCCTAACCTCGCAGGAGTATGTGATTTCCTGGGGTTCAGATGGTCTCCAGAAGGAATGGAAAGCCTGAGGGGTCTTGGGCATGAAATACCCAGGTGTCTTTCATCTTGTTTCACAAAATTTAACAGTTTGGTGACAGACTGGTTTTTTAGTGCATATTTTTATGTACATTTTCCTGGATTTCCTGGTAATTTTGGTATCCACTTATAATTCAATTATTTCTGAGCAAGGGTTCACTGGATACCGATGGAGGACACACTGGATCCGAGCAAGGAAATATATCTTTGGACATAGAAAATTACGAGTTACATATGTTAGGCAACCTTCTGCTGCAGTAACACCTGAGATGATCAACTTATCAAGGGCAAAGTGTTGATTTGACTCCCAGTCTGGTCTCCAGTGACGACCTACAGACCTCTCATGAGATCCTACCTCAGAGAGACACAGTGCCACTACAGGGGCCAAACCATCAATACCCAGGCCACCTGGTGGAAGGAACAATCAGCACCATATGTAAGTGCACTGTAGCTGTCTTCAGACACACCAGTACAGGGCATCAGATGTCATTATGGATGGTTGTGAGCCATCATGTGGTTGCTGGGATTTGAACTCAGGACCTTCAGAAGAACAGTCAGTGCTCTTAACCACTGAGCCATCTCTCCAGCCCCGGCAATTGAAAGTCTTAATTCCCACCCTGCATTCGTGGCCAGCAAACGCTGTGTGGCACCGCCTCCCAGAAGGGCTGCGGGTCAGCTGGGCCCCTTGAAGGAACCACTCAATACTGACTCACCCTTAACTGCATTAGTGCAGCATCAGTGGAGAAAAAGCTAAGGGGGGGGGGAGGATATGGGGACAGGGGGACAGGAGCAGGGAGTGGAGCCGCCCAGACCCAGGCCCAGGACAAAGTGAAAGGCACTCAGGCAGGGACACCAGCCTAAGCAGGAGACTCCACACCTGCTCTTTGGAGAGCGAGAAGCAGGGACAACGGAGGCAGCTGCTGGACTTGGCACTTTAGGTCACTTGGCCTCAGTGCTCCCTATTAGGGCGGGGGGAGGGCAGATGGACGGACAGACAGACATGAGCTCCAAGTGAGATGGAGTAAGGGTCTGTTCAGGGAGACCTCAGCTGTTCACTCAGTGTTTCAGAGACACTCAGAAACGTTGCGTGCATCATTTTGGAAACTCCCACCTGCACTGTAAGTAAAGGGGTTAAAAATAGAAAGCCAAAGCCTGGCGCAGCCTCACCTCCCACCTCCGCCTCCTACCTCCTCCCCCACATCCTCTCTCAGGATTGGAATGCAGAGCTCCTGCTCCAGTTAGAGGATCTCAAGGTTGGCGCTTTCCTTCCTGGAGGTCTCCTGGCCACCCCAGGCCACAGGTTCTGGTGGCTGCGTTCGCTAGCCTCTAGGCCTGTGCAGGTCCCCATTGTTGGCTACGAACATAGGGCCTGGACAATAGCTCCTGTTTCTATTGCAGAACAGTCGGGCCCTGGAGCCTTCTGCCAACAGAAATGAAAGCCAGAAAGTTAGAAAAGAAAAGACCTGAATGAGTATCCTGTACATGAGACTGGATCAGCGCTCAGTTGGTGAGTGCGTTGAAGTTCTTCTGGTGGCCATTAACACAAAGGTGGAAGCAAGCCTGTATTTATCTCTCCTCTGTCCAGGCCCAGGCAGGCGGATTTCTGAGTTTGAGGCCAGCCTGGTCTACAAAGTGAGTTTCAGGACAGCCAAGGCTATACAGAGAAACCCTGTCTCGAAAAACCAAAAAAAAAAAAAAAAAAAAAAAAAAAAATCCCGCTCCAAAAAGAAGTTTGAAACACTACCCAAAACAGCTCTGTAGGCTGACCCTGGAACATGGGAAACAGCAACTGTG
>NC_034612.1:36721792-36740912 GCF_900095145.1 Mus pahari
GGAGGGAGGGAGGGAGGGAGGGAGGAAGGAAGGAAGGAAGGAAGGAAGGAAGGAAGGAAGGAAGGAAGGAAGGAAGGAAGGAAGGAAGGAAGGGAGAAAAGAAAATGAAAGAGTCTAAAGTTTAACAGCCACTTCTTCAGCCACATCTGCAGATTGACCACTCAAGGCATTTAATGTATGCCAAGGTCGTTCCCTGTTGCTGGATGAGAAAGGAAGAAGAGGGCTGGAGAGATGGCTCAGCAGTTAAGAGCACTGACTGCTCTTCCGGAGGTCCTGAGTTCAATTCCCAGCAACCACATGGTGGCTCACAACCACCTGTAATGAGATCTGATGTCCTCTTCTGGTGTGTCTGAGCACAGCTACAGTGTACTTACATATAAATAAACAAATCTTGGAGCCGGAGCCAAGGAGACCAGAGAGAGAAGGAAAAAGAGAGAGAAAGGAAGAACAGTGAGCAGCTACCAGCCTCTGTGTGGCATGCTGGGAGAAGGGGAAAGGAACCAAACTGATTCCTATTGTGCCCTGACTGACACTTTATTTTCCAGTCCTCGAGACCGCTATATACCATAGGCACTTCCTCTGCTCCTCCCTTAGGATCTATGGAGGCAGGACAATGATGTAAATTGCTTCAAGACCCAGTGTCAACAAGAAAGGGCTCCTGGCCTTCCCAAGGACACATTCAGTGACGCGTGTTTCTGTCCCCACCCGAGGGAGTCCAAAAATCTCACCAGATACGCCTCTGCACCTCTTAGTTCTACTGAAATTGGGCCACAATGACAACTGCTGTGTTTCTAAAACCTGCCACACAAGCTGGCTTTGCAGGGCACAGGCAGACGCAGACCTCGAAAGCCAGGCTGGCCCAAAAGTCCCCCAAGTAGCCGGGGAAGCACGGGGGAAGAAGGGCCTCACAGAACTCCGTTAGAGACCAGAAACACCACAGAAGTCACGGGCTTTTTAGTGGCGACACTACTTTACCTTCCTGGCAGCGTATGAGCTTCTAGTATCCATCAGACCAGCATCCTAACTGGGGCGAGCTGGAGTCTCCTTGCACTTTTGACTTGCATGTGTCTCTAGGGCTATGGATTTCTGTGGATTACCTCTCAAACGCCCGTGCAGAGGGAAAATGCAGGTACCTTGTAGTACTGAGGCACTGAATGGAGATACTGGGTAGGCTGAGGCTTAATGGGAAGTAAGGGAAGAAGATCTTGTCTCAAAGTCGCATTCCAGGGAGAAGCCCCTCCTGGTCCTTCAGACCTAAAAGACAAGGCTTCTGGCCAAAGCAGTCTAGGGAGGACTCTGGGTGGGGTGCAGTTCATCCTGTGGCCCTACTGCCAGACAGCGCTGTTCTCAGGCTCCGAGCCACCTTGTCATGCTGCGTGAGGCTCTGCTATTTTAAAAACGCTTATTTTCTGTGCCCTTTTCGTCTGACAGGTGAAGAATTGCCAAAATGTTGGCTCTAAATAACTCTCATTAGTCATTATCTGTGATGAAAGACCTTATTTGCTACCTGGGAGCTCCTCTAAAGCCATTCCAAGGCAACCTTTTTAACACCGGGAGGGTCTTGGTCCTGGTTTGTACCCATAGAGACAGAATGCCGGTGGAGAGCAGGCCTCCATGCTCAGCTGCAGGCTGTTAAAGGCTCATGTGAATGAGGATCTGAGCTGGCGCATGCAAACTGGCTTTCAGGATGGTCTGAGCTGTCCTGCTGCTATCTTTAACATCTCAGACATGGTCAGCAGATATGGGCATGATCTCATGCACTACCAGGGACTATTTTGCTTAGTAGGCTAAGTTTAATTAAATGGCAGGAAACATATCCACCAGTCATAGACATTTTACATTTTACACAAACGTTTTACATTTGAGAGATTTCCCCTTGTGGCCAAGATGCCACAATATGACCCAGTAAATATAAAGACTTCAAGAGTCCACAGGACCAGAATGGAGGGATGATGCACTCAGGGGCCACCATGACCACTCGGATAGAGCCCTGACATAGCCACTTGGGGTCAGTCATCTAAACTCTAGGCCCCACTTCCCTTTTTTTTAATTATTTACTTTATTTATATGAGTACACTGTCGCTGTCTTCAGGCACACCAGAAGAGGACATCAGATCCCATCACAGATGGTTGTGAGCTACCACGTGGTTGCTGTGATTTGAACTCAGGACATCCAGAAGAGCAGTCAGTGCTCCTAACCACTAAGCCATCTCTCCAGCCCCCTAGACCCCACTTCTAAAGGCGGTTCTTCAGTTTACTCTTCTTAGCACCCAAGTCTCTCACACTAATTACATTCGATATTTTCCCCTTTGCTGTGACCAAATGTTCAGCAAAAGACAACTCGGGAGGATAATCATCGGGGGGGATGCTATCCACCAGGCAGAGAAGGCACAGCAGCATGCAGCAGGACGGCTCCTCATGTCCCCAAAGTTCGGAAAGCAGAGGGATAAATCCTTAAGGGCCACACCCAGTGACCCACTTTCTGAAGTGAGACTCCACCTTCTAAAAGTCCCACCACTCTAAATAATAGTGCTATTGGGAGAACAGTGCTGCCAACCGGGGACCAAGTATCCAAACATATGAGCCTCTGGGGGCATCTCATATTCAAACCACAGTACCAATGGATATGGTTGCGCTGGCTTTCATTGACCCAGAGTCCAGGGGCCCGTGCACATCACTTCAGACAGCACCGTGAACCTCCAGCTGCCTAAGCACAGGGTGCACAGCAGGGAATGGTCTTTACAGCTGTGGAGAAGGTTCTAGACAAGAGGAAATGGGTCACAGAACCCAAATCGGGTGGTGCGCAAACCCAACCTCCTTCTCTCCTACCCAATCTTGGGTCTCCAAGTACCACTTTCAACCTACCACCTTGCCAGGCTTCCCAAGAAGACATGATTCTGAGCTGCACAAACGGCCCCTGCGGTTTCCAGCTTCAGAAACAGGGCAGGAAAGAAGTGGGGGTGGGGGGGGCTGGTTGGGAAGCAGCCAGATTCTTCTTCCAGATCACTGTTTAGTCTCTTCCCCACTGGCCTGAGACACATGCTACTGCTTAAGAACCCTGTGTGCCAGCTATCGCGGGGCTTGAGACGGAGAGAGAAACCTTGGCACATGGAACAGTATTGCTAGCAGCCCAGCAAATGGGAGAGAGAGGGGAGAGAGGAGGCTGAGCCATGAGATTCCTGGACATCTATACCAGGTTGAGGAGCAAGGGTCCTCAAGGTTGAGGAGCAAGGTCCAGCAGAGCCTCCATAGCACTGGAAACACATCCCCAGGAGGATGGCTTGTTGTGGATTCAGTTTATTGCTTATATTGTGTTAACTGGGTTCCCAAATTACACAGGAATTCACACATCTGCAGGTAAGATGCCATGGATCCCTGACCCTAGTTGACTCTAGTTGGTAGATAAAGTTGCCGGCGGCCAATGGCTGGGCAGGGAGACAGAGACGGGACTTTAGATTTCCCGGGCAAGGGGACCCAGGGAAAGAGAAGGGATATTTAGAAGCGCCATGCAGGAGGATCAGGGGAAGCAGGAGGATCAGGCTTGGGAGCTGCAGAAGAGGAAGTACACAGCCACATAAGAGCCAGGGAAGAGCGGCCCCAGGGACCCCTCCCCCATTTGGGGTAGCAAAGATGGAATACAGTTCTTAGTAAGTAATAACTCAGGAGTTTCAGAGGGAAGGCATCAGCAATGCGGAAGTTTGGGAGTGGCCCAGCAAGCATCGAGCCTTTTAGGGCCTTGTGATGGTCCCAGGGAGTAAAGGAAGCATGGCCTTGTTGGAGTGGGTGTGTCACTGTGGGCGTGGACTTTAAGACCCTCATCCTAGCTGCCTGGAAGTCAGTATTCGGCTAGCAGTCTTCAGATGAAGATGTTGAACTCTCAGCATCTCCTGCACCATGCGTGCCTGGAGGCTGCCATGTTCCCACCTTGATGATAATGGACTGAACCTCTGAACCTGTAAGCTAGCCCCAATTAAATGTTGTCCTTATGAGAGCAGTCACAGCAGTAAAACCCTAAGACAGGCATATTAAAAATAAGTCTGTGTGTGTGTGTGTGTGTGTGTGTGTGTGTGTCTTTCATTCAAGAATCTACAGTACTGGGGCAGTACCGAGAACCACACACACAGTCCCCAGTGGGGAGTTAGAGCAGATTAACTACTACCGCTACAGTGAGTAACAGGAGAACACAATCCTACAAAGCATACCTGGACAAAAGGCACCATATCCGACCTTTCAAGTGACAATGGCCCCCAAGGTATTGGGTTTACCCTGTTTTGCTTTTCTGTTGCTGTGATAGAATATTGATCAAATATGGGGAGGAAAGTGTGTAATTGGCTTACAGGTTACAATTCATCACTGAGGGAGCCAGGAATTGAAGCAGAGACCATGGAGGATCTCTGTTTACTGACTTGTTCACTTTGTCTTGCTCAGCCTGCTTCTTGTCTAACCCAGGACCACCTGCGCAGGAGTTAGGCCCACAGTAGGCTAGTCCCTTACTATCTTAATTAGGATTTCCATTGCTAAGAAGAAACACCATGACCAAGAGAACTCTTATTTGTTTTTTGTTTGGTTGGTTTTTTGGGTTTTTTGAGACAGGGTTTCTCTGTGTAGCCCTGGCTGTCCTGGAACTCACTTTGTAGACCAGGCTGGCCTCAAACTCAGAAATCCGCCTGCCTCTGCCTCCCGAGTGCTGGGATTAAAGGTGTGCGCCACCACGCCTGGCCAAGAGAACTCTTATAAGGACAGCATTTAATTGGGGATGGCTTATAGGTTCAGAGGTTCAGTCCATTAACATTACGTATGGCAGCATCCAGGCAGGCATAGTGCAGGAGGAGCTGAGAGTTCTACATCTTGTTCTGAAGGCAAACATGAGAAGGCTGGCTTCCAGGCAGTCTTCTAAGAGGAGAGTCGCACAAAGCCAACCTCCAAAGTGACACACTTCCTCCAACAAGGCCACACCTACTCCAACAAGACCACACCCCCTAACAGTGCTATTCCCTGGGGCAAGCATATTCAAATCACCACACTAGCCAATAAGTTAACAATAAATAAAATACCAGAGACATGGCTGCAGGCCAAATTGCAGGGGCTGAAGGCTCAATCAGTGAGGTGCTTGCATGAAGATCCTGAGGACTCCCTGGTAGCAATTTTAGGCTAAATAATGAGTTCCAGGATAATTAGAGACCCTGTCTCAAATAAGATTGGTAGTACTTCTAAGGATGGCAAGATTGTCCTCAACCTCCACATACATGTGCACACACATGCACATGCATCTGCACACGCATGTGCATGCACAGGTACGTAAGAAAAATTAACATCCTACTCTAAGACAATCAAATCTGAGTTCTAAAACTATGAAGCCTACCATCTCTGAGGGGGTCTAGCATCAGACTTTACCTGACAGGTTTCTCCAATAGGATGGTAACTTATCATGGTTTGAATGAGAACTGTCCCCTCCAGTTCCTGGCATTTGAACACTTGGCTCCAAGTGGATGGTGCTGCTTGGGGGGGCTTAGGTGGTGCAGCCTTCCCGGAGGAAGCACATCACTGAGGGGTGGGGCTTTGAGATGGAAAGGCTGCATCTCTTCTAGGATTCACCCTCGCTCTCAGCTTCCCGTTCCCACCACCATGCCAGCCCTAATTCCCCACCAAGGTAGATTCCTATCCCTCTGGAGCGTAAACCAACATAAAGTCTCTCTGCCATGACTTGGCTGGTCATGGTGGTCTATCGCGGCCACAGAAAAGTAACCGCGGGTGAGAGGCTGATCTCATCAGACTCCGCTGTTCTGCTTGTTTTCTCTGGGAAGCAGGAGCTCTCTGCAGCGCAGCACTCCCAGGACAGTACAGTCAAGCTCCTAGAACCTGCCACGAAATTTCCCACAGCAAAGATGATTTAGACCTTTCCACTCATGCACCACGGGTGACTTCAGCCTGGAACACCCCTACCCCTGAGATTAATCTGTCAGAGAGACTTAAATCCCAGGTGGAAGGCCTATGTCCTCTCAGGCCTGACAGTTTGGAAAGGTGGCCTTTGTATGTGATTTGGTCACAAGGGTGGAGCTCTGAAAGATAGGAGTGCTGGCCTTTTAAAAGAGACCCGAGAAGGCCCTAAAAGTGTTTAAGAGCACTGGCCGCTCTTGCAGAGGACCTGGGTTTAATTTCCTGCACCCACATGGTGACTCACAAGCATCTGTAACCCCAGTTCCAGGGGATCTGATACCCTCTTCTGGCCTGAAAACTCCAGGCATGCTTACGATGCACATATGTATATACAGGCAAAACTCTCATACACTTAAAATAAAGTAAATAAATCTTAAAAAGATTAGAAGAGACTGAAGAGATTCAAACCATGATAGTTACCATCCTGTTGGAGATTCCTGTCAGGTAAAGTTTGGTGCTAGACCCCCTCAGAGATAGGAGGCATCACATTTTTACCGGGTCCTCTTCACCTTGTTGCCGGTGTAGCCAGAGGGACTGTTTATGATTCGGACCATGGAGAGAAAAGGAATCTACCAGCACCTTCATTTTGGATTTTCCAACCTCCAGCACTCTGAGCAATACATTTCTGTTACTTAAACCACCCAGTCTGAGAGACCTGTCCCATAATGCACGGATACAACACAGTCTCTGAAGAGACAGGAGGCTGTGCCGTGTCTCAGCCACCTCTTTCTGTCCTCCAGTTGGCCAGTAAAATGCAGTGGAAACTTCTTGTGCCACAGAAGCTTCGTGGACCAGTTTGGGAAGGACAGGGCAAGGCAGGGATGGATGCCCCCACTTCCCTGCTTTATGCAGGAGCATGTGTGGTAAGAAACTGGTGTCACCTTTATCCTTAGGAATGAAGAGAAAGAAAGTGCCAAGTGTCGCTCCCCCTAACCTACTCTGGGAAGCACTCTTATGCCTCTCACATTACGTGATGTCCGTGCACGTTTAAGCTCATGCTTGGCCACGTCATCTCTCGGCCTACAGATGTAGCCTCAAGAGGAAAAAGCACAGCCAAGCACAAACAGATACGTTGGTAAGTAGGAACTAAGCCAATGTCCAGCTCATGAGCCTCTCTGAAGTGCTGTGGTGTAATGATGTTAAAGTCATTCTCAGTGTTGGCAAGTTCCCACAAATACCAGTCTCTGGTAATTTTTGCTTCACATTTCAGAGTAATGTATATAGAATGTAATACAGAGCTGAACTTTTCTTCATTGTATTGATCTCTGGGGCCTGTTGAGGTTAGCAGATGTACCAGGGCCACAAGTGTAATCTTCCGGCTCTGTCCTGAGCCTGAATCTTAGCAGTCTCTGTTGTTACAATAACTAGGTCATAATCTTCGGTACAGCAAACCCCTTCCTTGAACGTCATTTCTTGTGGCCTTCGGTCTTCTGTAAAGGGAAAACTATAATGTCACTTTCTGGGGGTGGCTGGTGTCACTGGTATATGGAGAGCAGATGAAGCCCCAAGGGAATGTGTGTGGACACATCAAGGACCCCAATGCCTCAGACCCATGGGAAATGGAGAGGCAGGTGTTAGTAGTATGTGCAGATGGTGGTGGTGTGTGCAGATGTTGGTGGGGTGTGCAAATGTTGGCAGTGAGTGCAGATGTTGGCACAGTATAGAACACAGCTTCCTCCTCTCCGATACTTACTGCCTGAGACTTCTGCAGAAACCTCCTTGTTCAGCCGCATACAATAAACCTGTCTCCTTGATTCACCTATCTCCACCACAGTGCATGGTCCACCTGACCCCAGCTTTTCTGTCTCTGTGTCTGTGTGTCTGTCCCTTATTCACCCTCTCCTTACCCTACCTAGGCAGGGCATCCAGGACTCAGCTGGCAGGATCAGGGCAATGTGGCCATGAAGTTTTACCGGGAAGTGGAACTCAAGCGCGCTGGGCATCACAGAGTGGACGGTACATTCAGATCTCGGCTATGCAGAACTTCTTGCCTCGCTCTCCCTGGCAAGCCCAGGCTGGATGAGCAGACAGTGAGCCAAACACATTTATCCACAGCTGCTGCTGCTCTTTCGGACACTCTCCTACTGAGACACCCAGAAAAGTCCTATTACATACTACTAGTCCGTGACTCTAAGATTCTTTTTTTTTCATGTGTACGAGTATTTACCTGTATGTCTTCATGTGCTCCATACACGTGCAGTACCTCTGGCAACCAGAATTGTGAGTTGGATCCTCTGGAACTGGAGTTACAGGTGGTTGTGAGCTGGAAATAGAAGCTGGGGGTCCTTTGTAAGATAAGCCAGTGTTCTTTTTCTTTTTCTTTTCTTTTCTTTTTTTTAGTGGGGGGTGGGGTGGGGTGGGAAGACAAAAACAAAGACAAACAAAGGAAAAAAACCATTAAGTTTTTGTTGTTGTGATTGTTGTTGTTGTTGTTGTTTTAACTTCTTGCACCCCCGTCACACTCATCGCCCCACTCCCTCATACCCACCTTTCGCCCTTGCAACCTCCCCACAAAATAAAGGACAAACAAGCCTAGAAAACATCTCCTCGTGGAAGCTGTAGTGTGTCGCAGTGCGTCTCATAGTGGATCCCTCTGTCCATACATCTTTCCTTGCAAATGTTTACTGCAATGAGTCACTGGTCTGGTTCAAAGCCTTTGGCTTCTGTGACGCCATCAATATTGGCTTCCCACCAGGACTCCTCACGGTTATCCGGTTGTTGCCCTGTGCTGTGGAGAGCCTACCACTGTGCCATGGAGATCCTACCACTCTGGAACAGCAGGACTGGCCTTCTCATGTGTCCCAACTGTTCGAAGATGATAGAGATTTTAGGGTGAGCCAACTCAGGGCCCCGGATCTGGGCCTGAGTGATAGCCAGGCTAGTCAGCGTCTGTTGTCCTTTATAGTGCCACCATCAGCGGGAGACAAGGTCAGCTCTCCAGCCCTCATGCCCTTGGGGCTGGCTCAGTGGCACCCTCCAGAGTCAGCTCCACTGTGCTGCCCAGTCATGGCTGGGAGCCCAGTATAGCAATGCTACAGCCTGTGAGGGGCTGAGTCAGCTCTCTCATGCACTCTCAGGCTGACTTGCCTGCACCCCCTCCTCTACTGTGTTGCCCAGGCAAGGTGTGGGGCCTGCTCCTGAATGCTACAGCAAGTGGGGGGGGGCAGGGAAAGCTCTCCTCCTGCCCTCAGGATCTCTCAACTACCACTGGGGAACATGGGGGGATGGGAGGGGTGTTCAAGTGACAACACCAGTTCTACCTCAGGCCAGCCCACTTAGACTTCCTCCACCAGGGCCAGCTCGACTGCACTGCCTAGGCGAGGTGCGCTCTCTCATGCAGCCAGTGTTCATAACCACTGCACCACTTCTCTGGTGCCCAGGATTCTGATTAAACTGACTATTCTGGAACTAATAGTCATTTCTTGTCTCTTCTCAGATATGTGTATATCATACGTCACATCTTACTCCAACTCACACAGCTAGAACAGACCGCCACAGGTACGAGAATTTGGGTGACTCGTTGTGAAGAGGAAGCCTGGTTAGTTCAGGACCGTGGTCCTGGGATCTGTCAAGGACCGTCATAGGATCTGTCAAGGACCGTCACACTGTAGCACTATCCCGCGGCAGAAGGCAGAAAGGCAAGAGAGCAGCAGGTGGTGCTTTTATAACTAGCTTGCTCCTGTGAGAGCAGCACCAATGCACTCCTGTGTGCACAACTGTCTTAGTCAGGGTTTCTATTCCTGCACGTCCAAGATGCAAGTTGGGGAGGAAAGGGTTTATTTGGCTTACATTTCCACACTGCTGTGGATCACCAAAGGATGCAGGACTGGAACTCAAGCAGGTCAGAAAGCAGGAGCTGATGCAGAGGCCATGGGGGGATGTTCCTTGCTGGCTTGCTTCCCCTAGCTTGCTCAGCTTGCTTTCTTATAGAACCTAAGACTACCAGGCCAGGGATGGCACCACCCACAAGGGGCCCTCCCCTCTTGATCACTAATTGAGAAAATGCCTTGCAGCTGGATCTCATGGAGGCACTTCCCCAACTGAAGCTCCTTTCTCTGTGATAACTCCAGCCTGTGTCAAGTTGACACACAAAACCAGCCAGTACAAGAACCTACTGCAACTCCCACCCTCCAACACTTGCACTGGGGCACATCCAAACTACAGCAGCCAGCAGGACCTGCCTTCTCTCAGATTGCACAGTTAAGAGCAAGTGTCCAGTGATGACCAGTCAATGAGATGCACACACCTGAACTCAGGTGGCTCTGCAGAGCATTGGCTCCATGCAGAGCATTCCTGAGGGCTCGTAGAACATCTCTTCCTTGTGCTATTCAGGGTCTGGGCCACCCACGGTCAAACCTGTATTCTAGTCAATGTATAAACTGTCTCCATGAGCCATCAGATACCCTTGACGTCCCTCTCTGTCCACTGCACACAAGATGGGTCTATCCCCACCTCAGAGTGACCTTATGACCTCCAACCTCAATGCTCTAGCCGGCCAATAATAACTGTTTGGAGCTGACCCTGGAAATGAATCCAGAATCACTGATACCAGGAGGCAGAAGGGGGCCACCGTGTCTGAAAGTCCACTTCTCTGAAAAGGGAGATGTGTCCTACAGGTCAAGCCCCAGACTCGTGCTGTCTGTGACCTACAAAGTAATCTGTGCATATAACATTCTAAGGAACAGGAGGACCAAAGTGGAGCCCAGGAGCCTGGCTTGCAAAGGACACCCAGCCACAAATCGACATCCATATTCTCTCTCTGGGTCTGATGCAAAAGTAAAGCCAAGCCATCACATGACTCAAAGACACATCTCCCTAAACCATCCCCCCAGAGGCTCCCCCGCTGTAGTACTTCAGATGGCTTTCAGGGATGAGGGAGAAGCCCCATGGGGTTTGCATTCACTGCTGGGGGCTGAGTGCACTTTGTTACTCCATGTTACCCACAAGGGGATGAATAAAACCTCCTAGGAAGCCGGTTAGACCCCCAAGGGGGAAGATGGCACCAGGATCAATCGAGAGCCAGGCTGGTCCCCCATTACTAAACATCAGCAGTGACCTGGGCCCCCCAGCTGTGAAGGGGGAACGAGAGCTCATAACTCTAGATTGGCCTGCCTGAAACACACCTTTCCCGGTTATGACACGTGACACATACCCTGAGGAATGTCACTGTTTCTCCTGTGGTGTTAAGCTTCGTTTCTTACATGCAGCTCAGGGGGAGTAAGAAGCCACATCCTGTGGCAGAGGGGCATCCTGCGGGGCGCTACCACACGTTCAGGGTCACCAGCTGGGCAGGACCATGCTCCAAATGTATCAGTCCACTAAGTGAAGACCATGCTGGCCACTCCAGACTCAGAGCCACTGGGCTGGGCTTTCAGAGAGATCATTAGTCCCTTCCGGGGTCTTCTGTGGGCCAAGGGTGAGTCTGGAGCCTCCTAAAGAACAAGAAGATTACAACCAAGGCTGATACAACTGGAGTCTAACTCCAGCACGCTCTTGGGCATCGAGTTTTCTCCACCGGGTCTTCTCCAAGCCTGGACTCTCTGTCCTCCAGCTGCAGAACCCAATAACAGAGCTGCTGTGGAACCCCCCACAAGCCTGGGATCGGGGACTGCACTGCAGCAGAGGGGCGGGACTGTTGGCTAATGTTGCGGATGGACTTGGTGCTGTTCTTGTGAACCAATCACGTAATGAATAAACGAGCCAATCACTGGGCGAGTAGGCGGGACTTCGGGGTTGGACGGAGGAAGAGAGGAAGCAGGAGAAAGCTAGGTCCTTTTAGGAATGGGGACTGCAGAGGGGTAAGATGTAGCTGCTAGAGTTTCCCAGTATCATGGCGGATCCGCAAGGATTCGCCACCAGAGGAATCAGATTTTAATAAGGCTTACAAGATTAGGTTTTAGTTGTTGCACCCAGAAATTGAGTTCTTGTTTCTGAACTAAGTTTGTATTGCTTTTTCCTTCACGAGGCAGCTCGTCTGGGTTCAAGAGAAAGGTATGGCGGCCAAGCGTGGGTTTGCCTGCGGTGCTCTTCAAAGGCTGCGGGGGGGATTTGAAGCACAGGGTTGGCATGGTAGCGACTCACCCGTGGGAACCTAGCGAGCTGGGTGGAGAGATTGTTGAGTTCAGAGTCAGAATCTCCATGAGATAAAAACAGTTAGAATGTTGTATACACGAAAGATAGATAGATAGATAGATAGATAGATAGATAGATAGATAGATAGATAGATAGATAGATAGATAGATAGACCTGAGTTCAAACCCAAGCATGAATGTAAGAGAGCGGGGACTTAGAGCACCAGGCCCAGGGAGGTGGAGGCAGGAGGACACCCAGGACATGCAGGCCAGCCAGTCAAGCTGAGTTGGTGAGCGATAAGGTTTAGTGAGATACCCTGTCTCAAAAAATCAAGGCGAGGGGGCTGGAGAGATGGCTCAGTGGTTAACGGCACTGGCTGCTGTTGCAGAGGACCTGGGTTCAGTTCCCAGCACCCACACGATGGCTCACGGCCACTCTTACTGCCAGTTCCAAGGGATCCAACCTCCTCTTCTAACCTCCTCAGGCACCAGGCAAACACATGATGCACAGGACAGACATACGGCAAAACACTCACATACATGAAATAGAACAAACCTAAAGATAGTTGAAAGGACATGAAGTGAGTGAGAAATGATTGCTGTCCATAAGAGATGATTGAAACTTGGAGTATTTGCTGTGTAACCACCTATTCTCAGAGGGACTCACCCAATCCTCTCAGAGTGGCAGCTCCTAGTAGGAAAGGCATTAACCCATCCATGAGAACCCCACCCCATGACCAACCTCTCTAACCAGCCTCACCCTCCAACCCTGAGGAATTACGGTTCTGACCCATGTACTTTGGGGGGACACCTTCAAACAAGAGCAGAAATAGACCAGGGGAGTATCAAGAATTACAAACGGTCTAAGGTGTGAGTGTGTGCGCGTGTGTGTGTGTGTGTGTGTGTGTGTGTGTGTGTGTGTGTGTGTTTGTGTTGGTTTTCTAAGACAGGGTTTCCCAGGTCTGTCCTGGGACTCACTTTGTAGACTAGGCTGGCCTCGAACTGGGAGATCTGCCCGCCTCTGCCTCCAGAGACTAAAGGTATGTGCCACCACTGTCTGGCTGTATTTTTCAAGACCTTTTTTTTTTTTTTTTTTTTAAGTTAAATGTGTGTGTTGAGTTGTGCAAATGAGTGCAGTACCTGCAGAGGAACAAGAGAGTGTCGGATCCTCCTAGAATTGGAGTGTCACGTCGTTGCGACAAGGATGCTGGGAAGTGATCTCTGGCCCTCTGCAGGAGCAGAACAGACTCTTAACGGCTGAACCACGTCTCAGACCCTGGAAGATATTTTACCCTGGTTTCCCAGCTGACAAGTTAGCTTGCCAAGGCTTCATGGATATCAAAATAGAGAAGATTCCACACCAAGAAAACGCGGCTTTCACTCTCTCATCCGGTCCCTTGGTCCCCTCACTGAGTCTCCCAAGAAGGCTGTGCACTATGGGTCCCCGGCATAGATGAGAATCCTGTCATTAAGAAACTCTCCACTTTTGTGCTTGGGGACATTATACTACTGGTCAAGATGCAAATATGTCTCACTTTCTAGAGAAAAAGGCTCTTTTTTTTTTTTTTTTTTTAAATCTCCAGTATGTTTGTAATGCTGTGAAAACCTTTCCAGAACAAGACCATCTGTGTCCCTGTTCACAAAGTCCCTGGAGAGAACCTCAGAATGGGGACCGTGTAGATCAGAGAGTCTCAGAGTCCTCTCCCAGAAGGTCACAAAAATCTCCAAGCAGGAAGTCATACTTTGAAGAAGGGGACACCACGGAGAAAGGTGCTGCAAGTTGACTGACACATCTGCTTCCCAATATGACCACGCCCTTTTCTGGTTTCCACTATTGGTTCGGTTCTTATAATTGGGTTACTGAGGATGTGTGATCGAAAATGGTTTGGGCCACAAGCTGTGTGACCCTAACTTGAATGGCAGGCAGAAACTCCTGAGTGGCAGCCTTCAGAGTTGCTCCTCAAGGAAGGAGGGCGGAATTGAGTCAGAAATGCTCCTTCAAGAGGGGTCTCTGCTCCCTCTATGCAGGGGCGCCTGGGTTAGTGGGGTCAGTGGTCCGGATGCCCAGACTTGAACCATCTGAGCCTAGAGAGAACCGTGAACTCACCAAGCAGATTGCAGATGATACTCCAAGTCTCTAAGATCCTTCTGTCTTCCCCATAAGGAGGAGAGGGACTGACGGAGCATCCTGTTCCCTGCAGCCCCACGGGACTGTGCATCTCTGGGGTCTGTGCACCCCACATTGTGCCAGAAGGCACAAGCTGCCGCAGGATAAAAATGGAACACTCACTGCTACCATCAACTCTATTCATCCCTCATTTGTTCCTGAAGAGTGAATTTACCCATTCATATGATAACAAATTGACTTACCGGGTATTAAGGTAATTTATAGTCTTATAGTTGAAATATGATACAAAATCCACATCTTTTTTTAAATATACCTACAAACACAGAAATTTTGCTTGCTAGCTCATTTCTCTTTATTCTGCAAAATCTTACCCAGTAACCCAGCAAAAGGCCTGAGTATAACTCTATAAAGAAATAAGAGAATATTAAGAACTGACATGCACTGACTAGTGTGCTGGAACAAGTTTGTGATCCTGGTGCTCAGGAGACAGAGAAGAGAGGATTTAGTGCTCAGGAGACAGAGAGAGGATTAGGAGTTTGAGGCCGGTCTGATCATAAATAAAACTCTGTCTCAGGAGGGGGAGGGGAGAGGCAGTGGGAGGAAGGGAATGTGAGGAGGGAAAGAAAAACACTGAACAAAAAATAGAGTTTGGGGCTGGAGAGATGACTCAGCGGTTAAGAGCACTGACTGGGGCTGGTGAGATGGCTCAGTGGGTAAGAGCACCCGACTGCTCTTCCAAAGGTCCTGAGTTCAAATCCCAGCAACCATATGGTGGCTCACAACCATCCTTAAGGAAATCTGACTCCTTCTTCTGGAGTGTTTGAAGACAGCTACAGTGTACTTACATATAATAAATAAATAAATCTTTAAAAAAAAAAAAAAAAAAAAAAAGAGCACTGACTGCTCTTCCAAAGGTCTTGAGTTCAATTCCCAGCAACCACATGGTGGCTCACAACCATCTATAATGGGATCTGATGCCCTCTTCTGGTGTGTCTGGAAACAGTTACAATATACTTATATAAATAAAATAAATCTTTTTCTAAAAAAAAAAAAATAAGAGTTTGGGGGCTGGTGAGATGGCTCAGTGGGTAAGAGCACTGACTGCTCTTCCAAAGGTCTTGAGTTCAATTCCCAGCAACCACATGGTGGCTCACAACCATCTGTCATGAGATCTGACACCCTCTTCAGACAGTAGTGTCTAAAGACAACTACAGTGTAGTTACATATAATAAATAAATAAATCTTTTTTAAAAAAAAAAAAAAAAAAAAGACTTTGAAGGAAGTCGACAGAAAAGGGTTGTTAGGGTTAGGGTTAGATTTGAGTTGGGACCTCAGAGCCAGAAAGAACAAAATATCAGATGATATGAGGACAGCATTTCAGAAGAAGATAAATCAAGTACCAAGGTCCTATGGTCTGGAGAAACTGTATGGGAAGGAAAGAGACCCCGTGGTCACAGTGCTGTGAACTAGGACACAAAAGACAAGGAGTGGAAAAGTGGAGAGGCCTCACTGGCAGCCTGCAGTGAGGGCGGGGCCCGCAGGCAGTCTCTGAGAACTGAATGCCACCAATGGGAGGGAGTATGGTAGAGGAGATAGGTTAGAAAGACATCGGTCGATCGATCGATCGATCGATTGATCATTAAAGAAGTAAGGCCCCCTCTTCCATAGTTGCTCAGGCCACAGCCCCAGAGTCAAAGTCAGCCAGGCCACATGACTGAGTTTAAGAAGCGGGCTTCCAGCTAGGGCAACAAAATGTATCTTCCCTTGCTACTTTGTTTCCCATTGCTCCCAGTGAGTTCTTTGGAGCCATCCAGGGACCCCAAGTATTAACTTACCGTCCTGGGAAAACTGTGCCCGAGTCAGGAAGTACACTAGGTCATGTTCCTAGTTCCGTTGTGACGTCCCAGACACGGAGGCCAAACCTGGGCTCCCGATGGCTTTGTCACTCTATCAGGCATGCTTGTGGATGTTCTAACAGCAATCCGCCAAGTAGCTTATACAGAATAGCAAGGGCACCTGGGAACTCAGGAAATCTAAAGAAAAACTCAGAATGGCCAGAACCAAGGAAGCCCAAAACAGTCAAGCTCACATCTGGGGCAAAGGGAAATGAACAGCTCATGCTTGGTCAGGCATTTGCTGAAGACAGAACACCAGGACCTTGTGCTTCAGGATGAAATTCTCGTCCTCAATATCTCTTGGCAGGCAGACTCGCCACCTCTACCGTCACGGCGTTGTGGGCACCACCCTGCCTCGTAAACCCTGGGGTGATTCTGTGGTAGGAGAAGCTGTTAAACAAGTTCCTCTCCCTAAGGTGGTCAGAATGAGAACATGTCTGAGCTCAATGGAAACACAAACCACACCGTCAAAGAACTGGTGACAGCAAGCAGCTAGCTTGGACGGCACAGCCCTGTCTCAAAGCCAACAACAAAAATGGTGTCACTTATGCCAGCCTTCCAAAAATTAACCAAAGCCAAGAGGTTATAGAGGTATTACTTTTTAAAAGATTTTTATTGATTTTTATTTTATGCCTGTGCACTACATGCATGTAGTTCCCATAGAAGCCAGAAGAGGGCACTGAGTTCACCTGGAGTTAGAGGTGGTTGTGAGGCATCATGTGGGTGCTGGAAACCAAACCTGGGTCCTCTGTGAGAGCAGCCAGCACTCTTAATTGCCAGGCTGCCCCTCCAGCCCAAGAAGTGGTCCTTAGGTGTGGTCGCCTGACACTAACTGAATGTATTCTAATTTCATCTCCTACTTGTATTCTGTGTGTGGTTTTTTGTTTTTATTGTTGTTTGTCTGTTTGTTTGTTTCCAAATACAAGCAACATTCACCTCAAGACTGGGGTGTAAAAACAGAGTGGGGAATTGTAAATGCTTGTCAGGAAAAAAAAAAAAAGGTTGTAAAGAGATGCATGCCCCTCGATTTGTCTGTCAGACCTTCTAAAACAACATACACACCCCCCAAATTGAATGCCCCCAGAAATCTTACATTAGGAGAAGAAAAGAGCTGTATCCTGGTGCCCACTAGAGGGAGACTGGTCCTGAAGAAAAATTTCACACAATCCTGGCACCTGATCAAATTGCCCGGGGAGTGGTAAGACAGAGGCACCGACCCTTGGATTTCTCCTCCGAGTTCTGCTCCTGGGGACTTCGTTCCAGAGACTTCCATTCAGGCAAGTCCAGGATTTTTGGATTCACCACAAAAAAAAAAAAAAAAAAAAAAGAATTTTGGGACACAGCAGTACGAAGCAGAGTTGAAGTTTATTAAAATGGATTGGAATGCGTCCTGTAGCGTGGGACTTCTCAAAGAGGAAGTGTGCCTCGCAGTCTTTACAGTAGACACACGTATATGATCCTGTGACTAAGTTAGCATGCTTAGTGTGATTTACAAAGGGGCTTACGAGTTAATGAATTTCCTTTTGTAAACAAAGAGTTTATAAAGAGTCATAAAGCTTTTGAATTTAAGGATATATTTAAGTACAGCTCTTGGTAGAAGGAAAGTACCTCTTGATTGAGAGAAACCAACTATGAGACAGACACTGGGACCGGGGGTAGGAGGCTAAGAATGACTCAACTGGTGATGTGCTCCCCTGGAAACCTGAATTCAATGCGCCAGAACCAATGTGAAAATGAAAGGAGAGGGCAAACTCCACAAAGGTCGCTGACCTGCACACACATGCATGTACACACACATATGCACATGCATATACATGCATGTACACACACATATACACCTGCTCACAAATCCACATGGACAGATCCATGAAGGCACACACACACACACACACACACATGCACTGATGCACACACACACATGTACACACTCAAACACACACATATGCACATGCACACACATATACATGCACACACACACACACACAAAATACTATTCTGTTTTAAGAAGGGCATCTGAGTATAGATGTTAGAAGACTCCTGTTCATGGGCTGGTGAGATGGCTCAGCAGGTAAGAGCGCTGACTGCTCTTCCAGAGGTTCTGAGTTCAAATCCCAGCAACTACAAGGTGGCTCACAACCACCCGTAATGAGATCTGACGCCCTCTTCTGGGGTGTCTGAAGACAGCTACCGTGTACTTATTTATAATAATAAATAAATCTTTGGGCAGGGGCAAGCAGGGACTGAGAGAGCAGAGTTGCCCGGTGTGAGCAGGACTGACCAGAGCAAGCAGAGGTCCTAAAAATTCAGTCCCCAACAACCACATGAAGGCTCACAACCATCTGCACAGCTACAGTGTACTCACACATAGATAAATAAATCTGGAGAAGGAGGAGGAGGAGGAGGAGGGGGAGGAGGAGGAGGAAGAGAAGGAGAAGGAGAAGGAGAAGGAGAAGAAGAAGAAGAAGAAGAAGAAGAAGAAGAAGAAGAAGAAGAAGAAGAAGAAGAAGAAGAAGAAGAAGAAGAAGGTGGTTCCCATTCACTTCATTCACTTCATTCACTATAATATGGGATCTTTATATCATCTTCTAAAATAATTACCAAGTGACGGTTGCCAAGAATAGACAATCAGACATGGCCACAGGTTAGAGAATGAGAAACCAAATGATACCCTGGGGAGTCTGTAGTCTCTCTGCACATCCACTTCCCTGTATTTACCACCAGCTCCTTGTTTAAAAAACAAACAAACAAAAAAACCCACCAGTTATGAATAACAATGAAAAAGTAGCTCCTGGCAGGACTGGATGGTTATGAACCTTAGAGCGGATGAATAGAATCACTTAGCTCCTTCTCCATCCACAATCACCCATCACTGGCCATTAATGATCATTTCTGGAGGCTGGAGGTGACGGCTCATTGCTTAAGGGCACTTGCTCTTCCTGAGGACACAGTTGAGTTCCCAGCACCCACATCTGGCAGCGCTGGGGAATCCGGCACTGCCTCTGGCCTCCCTGGGCACCAGCAACTGGATTCAGGTGGCAGGCAACATATGATACACCCAGACAGCCTTTTTTTTTTTTTTTTTTTTTTTT
>NC_034612.1:36740992-36759656 GCF_900095145.1 Mus pahari
CTTTGTAGACCAGGCTGGCCTCGAACTCAGAAATCTGCCTGCCTCTGCCTCCCAAGTGCTGGGATTAAAGGCGTGCGCCACCACCGCCCGGCTTCAGACAGCCTTCTATACCCATAGCGTGTTTGATACCCATAGCAAGGGAGAAAGATCCCGCAACAAACCCCTGCGGATATCAGGGGCCCTGTACTTTCTTTCCCTGAAAGATCCTGAGAAGGAAACAAATAACGCATTGATACGGTGGCTATGGGGAGTCAATGGGGGATCTATAAGAAGGAGTGAATGAGAGGAAAGAATACAGGAGTCAAGAATTGCTGGTACTGTTATTTTATTCAGTGGCATCTAGAGGTGTGTTTCAGCACCCTCTAGTGGTGATGGGTGGCAACGTCATCACATTCCAGACTCGCTTAAGGTTTAACAAGCCTTTCCCAAGAACCGCAGGCAGGTAGCCTAGTGCTGACCACCACTGCATAAAAGAATTCAGAGCAATACTGCCTGGATAGGAAAGATCATTGCATGGCCAAAGGGCAGAGGGTATTTGGAGGCTTACAGAGAGAAGGGTCTAGAGAAATTGTATTTTTTTTGGAACCGTGGCATTAAAGAGACCTTTGCCATGCGCTCATGGGAATGGATCTGTCCCACACAGACGAGCAATTCTCCCATCATCCTCTGCCTTAGTTAGGATGTCTGTCGCTGTGATGAAACACCGTGACTAAAGCAACTCGGGTTTGTTTTACTTACACTTCCACATCATCAAAGGAAGTCGGGACAGGAACTCAAACAGGGCAGGAACCTGGAGGCAGGAGCTGGGGCAGAGGCCACGGAGGGATGCTGCCCGCTCTTCGCGGCTTGCTCCTTACGGCTTGCTTATCCTGCTATCTTGACATAAAACTAGCCAGCACACCGCCCCCCCCCCCGAACCCCATCCCCAAGCACCAGGGGGTCACAGGATGCTTAGAGCTGAGTGACAAGGAACTGAAACAATGGGAAGGACCATGGGAATAAAACAGCAGCAGCAATTATTGACTCTCTACTGTATTCTTTGCCTTCCGTTCAATCCTTATAGGATTGACTCCATTGACTGATCACAGCAACCATATCAATACATTCTACATCCCATTCTACAGATGAGCAAACTGATGCAGGAAAAAACAAAATGACCTACCCAAACTCTTCTTCTTAGGCTTAGGTTTTTTTGTTGTCGTTGTTGTTTTTTCAGTTTTTTTCCTCTAAGCCTACTTTACTTATGGTTCTTAAACACTTCAACCTCCCTTCTAACCCACTGACCAGAGGTTAGGGAGAAAGAAGGTTAAGGGAAACTGGGGGTATGTGGACCTGTTTAGTAGCAGCTCTTTGGGGTGATTCTGCTCTCTGTTGTTAGGATATCAGCAGTTCAGTTCAACAGCAAACACCAAGCATGAATCAGCGGCGGCAGCTCAATCCAGCGGAAACTGCTAGGCTCCGGCAGCTCGATCCAGTGGACGGTGGTGGCGCACACCTTTAAACCCAGCACTTGGGAGGCAGCGGCAGGCAGATTTCTGAGTTTGAGGGCCAGCCTGGTCTACAGAATGAGTTCTAGGACAGCCAGGGCTATACAGAGGAACCCTGTCTGGAAAACAAAACAAAACAAACAAACAAAAACAAGAGAGAGAGGAGAGAGAGGGAGAGAGAGAGAGAGAGAGAGAGAGAGAGAGAGAGAGAGAGAGAGAGAGGTGCCACTTCAATACTCAGGAGGCAGAGGTAAGCAGATCTCTGAGTTTGAGGCCAGCCTGATTTCCATAGCAATTTCCAAACCAGCCAAGGCCCTGGAGAAAAATTGAAAGGGGGTGAGGGGAGGTTGAATGTTTATGTGTTTGCCCAGCATGCTAGGGAAGGAAAGAGGCTGGGTAGAGGGACACAGTCACAGAACACTGGCTGTATAGCTAGTTGTCCTTAGTTCATGACCTCCACAGAATCCAAGCTAGACATTTCCAGGTCACCTTGGCCCAGCGGACGGCAACTACTGTGACCTAAAAGATCTCATCTTTTAGAACATTTATACAGGGCTGCAGAGATGGCTCTGTGGTTAAGAGCACTGGTTTCTCCTGCAGAGGACCCAAGTTCAGTTCCTGGTGTCCACATGACAGCTCACAACCATCCGTAACTCCAGCTCCGGGGGATTCGATGGTCATTCTGGCCTCTGCAGGCACAAGACATACATATGGTTCCCATACATAGGTTCGGGCAAAACATTCATACATTTAAATTAATTCAAACACCCTCCTCTTGGTGCCCATAATGCACAGTTTACTAACAGCAAACAAGCCAAGCTTCTGATGTCGCAATCACCACTGGGGACACTGGAGTTGTGTTGTGTGGCATGTGGATTATGTCAAGTAGTTATGGAAAAGAGGAAAAAGGGGAGGAGGTGACCTTGGGAAGAAAAAGAAAAAAAGGAGAACCAGACAAAGACCAGCATGGTGTGGGCCAGAAAGCCCCAGCTCCCATCGCTACAACCCTGCCCGAATTGTTAAGGCCCCTTACCCAAATGGCGCCAAAACTGAGTTCCGGGTGGCGCCAGCCCCTTCTTGAACAACTACCAAGCACTTGAACCAGGACCTTATATTGGAAAAAAGCCAGCTCCTTCCTGACAGGTCCAGAGTTCCCCACCTGACTTCTCTGTCCTCAGTGTTGCCCAAGAGCTGCTCCTATATACCTGAGCTTGTTTGCTGCCAATTAGGTGTGATCTGGTCACTTCGCAATGCACCCCGCCCCTCCCCCCATACACACATTCCCTCGACATTTTTTTGGGGGGAAGGCGGCGTGTGGGGGGGGGTGATGAAAGGGGAAAGGAAGGAAAATTCTGGTTATTAGAAACCTCTTAAAAGTAAGGACAGAGTGCGATGCACTCCACGTTTGGATTCTTGGTCCCTGAGCCTTCCCGTCTGAGCCGGAGTCTCCGAGAGTCAAAGGGAACAGGAACTGTGTGTGTCCTGGACTCTGACAAACTGAGGACATGGTCTGACTGTGGCCTCAAGCAGGAGAGGGCACCCCCCTACCCCCCACCACCCTTCCCACCCCCACCACCACCCACCCACCATCCACCCCCACCCCCATTCCCGTTAAAGTACAACCCTGACCTTTTCTTCACCTGCCCTTGCAGGATTCAATAGTTAACAATGCTGCAGTGTTCCATCGCGCCACAGGATGGCAGTATTGTCGCAGGTAACACATGGCCTGTGTCCCAGGAAACAGCTTCCGCATTCCTGAACCTCAGGAAACACAGGCTGATAACTTATTATAAAATAACCATGAAGCTGCAAGTTAAAATAAAAATAACTATGATCACACAAAATAAACAAGCTTTCTTTATTAAACCTCCGTACTAAATATTTGATGTTCAGGGGAAAAAAAAAAAATCCTTTCCAGGGTAGAACTGAAGATTGCATTCTGATGTCTCTAAGCTATGTTTCAAGGGCCTTTCCCTTGAAGTGGAAGTGCTGCCAGTAGCCATGGCGAGAGATGGGCAGAATAGCATAGCGCTGGGGGACCAGAGGCCTGAGCTCCAGCTGCAATTGGATCTTGGCTCCAGAGGTTCTCTCTTGTGTCTGATTTCTGAATCCAAGAATGACCACGGGTCCCACTTCACGAGCTGTGAGGACCCACAGAGCAAACTCGCATCAGGTATCCAGCGGCGCATAATATGTGCTCAAAAGCCATTAACTTCAGCCATTCTCAACTTGCTGGGACCTCTTGGGGAATCACCTAGTTCCTTCGCAGTCGGAGGAACCTCTTACCCATAATTCTTTCTACACTTTCAACCTGCCTGTGGTTGGGTTGAAAACTAAATGGAAAAAAAAAATTCAGAAATGAACATTTCACAAGTTCTAAACAGTGCCTCATTCCAAGAAGCGGCACCGTGGCCCATGTCATTCTGCTCCTCCCAGCCAGGGGTTTATCATCCTTTTGTGTAGCGCATCCACACGGTGTACGCCACCCGCTTTCGAGCTACCTAGGAGCTAACTCAGCTATTCGGATTGAGTGTCCTTGTACAGAGCATCACTGTCTTGTATAGCGTCCAAGAACCCTGCGGTTTCAGGAATCCTTGGGAGAGCGGGGCTGGGGGGGAGCTGGGGAGGGTGGTCCTGGAAGGTATCCCTTGCGAGTAGGATAAATTATGGTCTCCGGTTCACCTGGGTTCGTCGCCAAGTCATTTAGAGTAGCCAAGTGACCACCAGCACGAGGAGAACGTGGCCTCCTCATCCAATGGAGTAGTACTCAGCCTGAAAAGGAATAAAACCTGGCACATGTGACAGCGTGGCTAAAGCCGGGGGACATGACACCAGCTGAAATAAGCCAGACCCGAGAGGAGAATTCCTGTGTGATGTTCCATAGGTGAGGTCAGAGTTAGAAAGGAAGGCTGGGGCGTTGGTTGTCAGCAGCAGTGGGTGGGGGAAGTTAATGCTTAACGAGACCTGCTCCAGTTTCGGTTCTGCATGATGAAAAGCCACAGAGGCAGATGGTGGGGGTTGCGCAAGGACTGGAAGGGACCCAATGCCACCGAACCGCGCGGGCATGATGACGACCAACGTGGTCCGTTTTATGGTATCACAGTTAGAGCAATATTTTATTGTGTTAGAAAGAAGTGGTTTCCTTTCACGGGTCCACGGGGTTGAGATCCCGTGGCTCTGGGTGAGACATAGAGTAAATAGTGGCTCTTGAAAGGGACCCTCTCACCCCACAGTGTCTGACTCACACTCAGCAGAGGCCTCCTGAGGGTGACTGCAGCCTGAGGCTTGACATTCTCAGAGTCCTCTCTAGTAGCAGTGGCCTTCTACAACCCTGTCACCTACTGCCCTCAGGCACTGAATGGGTTCGGACCCTCACCCCACCTCACCCCACCCCACTCCACCCCCATCCCTAAGCCCTAGAACCATGCACTGATTTCACACACATACACACACACACACACACGCACACGCACACGCACACGCACATGCACACGCATATGCACACGCACACGCCCGTGTGCACGCATGCACACACACACACACAGATTCTTTGTCCTCCTTGGGTCCCCAAAGAAGAGAAGAGAGCTTTGGGGGACAATGCTTTATATACCCTAGAGAGATTTCAACCTTCCTTGGAAAGCATCCAGAGCTGGCAACAGACCCCTGACCCACAACTCCCCCTTTGCCAGGAGTCGAGTTAACAGACTGAATGGATGGGGACGCAAGTCCTTCAGTGGCAGAATGAAACGTCCATGCAAGACCAGCACTGCATGTCACATATATGTGATTGCACAGCGGACCAGCATCTACATTCTTTTTTTTTTTCTTTAAGATTTATTTAGATTTTCTTTTTTATGTGTGAGTACACTGTTGCTCTCTTCAGAGACGTCACAAGAGGGCATCGGATCCCATTACAGATGGTTGTGAGCCACCATGTGGTTGCTGGGAATTGAACTCAGGACCTCCGGAAGAGCAGTCAGTGCTCTTAACTGCTGAGCCATCTCTCCAGCCTGACATCTACATTCTTAAAACACACATGGGCAGTAGGGTAAACAACCAAAGAGGAGGTGTTTACAGATTCAGTAGAACTACTCAAATGAGGGAACTGGTGAGATTGCACAGTGGTTAGAGCACTGGCTGCAATTCCAAAAGACCCAGGTTTGAGTCCTGGCACCCACACAGCAGCTCACAACCTTCTGCAGCTCTAGTTCCAGGGGATCTGATGGCCTTGTCTGGTCTCCTCAGATACCAGCACACAAATAGCTCAGAGACTATATATAGGTTAAACACCCATACATATAAAAGAAATTAACTGATAAACTGCACACTCTATAGAAACACCCCAGACAGAAGTACAGCCAGGGGCAGGGGGACACACCAAGGCAAATGCTCCTTGCCTGTCTAGGGCATATCCAGGCACAGGTTTCTGCTCAAACAAACCCAGGGAAGAATGACCTACACACCTTCTGCTTACAACACTATTAGTTAATTAAATCATAGCTTTACTGTGCATGCCTGCAATTAGCTCCACGGCTAATCTAGACGCTTCCAGCTTCCTGGGGTCTGCTGGTCTTTTTTTTGCTTGGCTCACAAAAGTCAAGCTGAAGCTATGCTGACAGATAAAGAGAGACCTAGCGGTCCTTCATGATTGCAGCTTTTCCCCTTTGATATCTTTATGCTGTGCTATAAAAGGCCTATTATACTTAATTTAAAGAGTGAGGCCTGCTGACACCTCTTTCAATTGTTAATCTTTCGGAAGCAATGGGCGGAATATTATTTGAAAGGAATAAAGCACTTGCTTTATTGGAGCGTTTAGAGAGTAGTAAAGATCTAATAGCCGGCACAACAATGCGCTGTTTGCTCTTCTCGAGAGTTGGATTTATTAGCTTAAGCCACTTAAGTCATGTTACAGTCAGCCTCAGCCCCAGGTTTTCCCTTGGGCTGCTGGAGCTCAGAGAGGTGTGGAGAGAAGCTGGTCTAGTCCATGACCACACTATCTGCAGGCATGCCATCCAGAGCCCACCCCACGCGTCCGTATATTTACATGATGTCACACCCTAAACTAGGGGACAGTGGGGGCTGTCTGTCATAGGTCCTATACACCAAGCTGTGGTCTGCCTCATGTGTCTCTTGCAAGGTCCAGGAGGGCCAGACTGGGGACTTAATTAAACCGGAGAACCTGAAAACCTCTTGGCTCTTACTGAGATGAGACTGGAATCTTTTTGTTTCTGCTCATCGGGTGAGGTGTCAGGGCCTGCCAGTGGCCTCCGACCTCAGGGTAGAAATGGCAGGCCCCAAGAGAAGTCCAGAATGCACACTTTTGAAGTAGCCGTTGCTCCCAAGGGATAGGCTGTTTTCCTTCTAAGACCCCATAAAGAGAAAAGTATGGTTCGTAAGCCTGTCAGTCAACCTGCTTTGGTTTCTCCAAGATGACGCCCAGGAAGGTTTTGAAGCCTAGAGCCCCGTGTTAGGCTTCTAAATACTGGCAACTCTCTCCTCTAGGAACATGACTCCACCCTGGGACACTGAGGTGAGGCTGGGGGGCTGGGGATTGTGAGACTGCTCACAATCACGCTGCCGCCGCACCGGTCAAGGGAGCCAGCTCAGTACCCACCCACACCCAGTTCAAAAGGTGAGCAGCCCCAGCCAGGGCCTCCTGACAAGCCTCGAGCTGGCCCCACTGATCCTCCTGCCCCTGAGAAACATTTATCACTTGAACTTTCAGCCTACTAATTCCAACCAAGGTCCATATCGCTCGGCTTCAGGCAATAAAAAGAAAAAAAAAAGTATGTTTATCTTTTGGAGTCAAATCCTGTCTCTCCCAGATGACTCTTCCACTGGCCTGTTTCCTTGTTCCCTGTGTCCTAATTCCTAGTCAAGGCCAGTTAGCTCAGCTCTTCCAGCAAGCCTGAGAGCATGGCCTCTCAATGAAGGCAGCCGGGCCTGGACTCCCTGAGGCCCAGTTCAAGGTCACAGTCAAGGTTGGGAACTGTTAGGAGCAAGGGCCCCCGGCCTTCAAGTGTTCTGTTCTATAAATAATGGGGTGCTAGTCGTTCAGATTTGAAGGTCTCTAAATAAATAAATCCCTTCTTGAAGCCATATTGGAACTCTGGGGAGCCAAGGCAGGCTAACACCTACAAAAGATCTGGACACCCAGTAGCACCAGGCAAGATCTACACTAGGCCCAATGTAAGGTCAGAGACACAAGGACCCCCTGGTCTCCTGCTTCACTGGCCTTCTGCCTGCCCTGGGGCCCTGCGTCTGGTTTCTGCACTCTTGCACAAGAAGCGAGGTTGGTAGTGAGTATTAGGTACCACCCTGGAAAGAAGGAACCAGACAGAGGGTGAGCCACCTTTGGGTTGCTACCCAGACGTCTTGTTGGCAAGCGCCAACTCAGTCCCGGATGGCATTCCTTGGCTCTTGCTGGCTCTGCCCTTGAAGGAGTCTCATTAAGTCATTCTGTGGACATGGGCAAGATGGGGTAGGGTTGGGTAGGGGGTCCTCTACTAGCAATGCTTGAACAAGCAGTGCCAGAGATGTGTCCTCAAAGAGGGGCGGCCCAGGGCTTCACAAGGCCAGCCAACCACTCTGCTCTCAAGTCAACACTGAAGCTTGCCAAAAAGAGAAAGAAGCTCCCATTGCTCGGCTATGAGGGGAATCTGTCAGGATGGGTCAGACAGCACCATCTTGGGATCTCCTGTGACTCTTAAGGACACATTTTTTTTATTTCAGGACCCTCCTTAATCATAGTTTAGCCGTTTCTTTTCGCCAGCCCAGCGTTATTGGGCTACCAACGAAAGCATCTCTTGTAGCAAGCAGCGGCCCCAGATATGTGCCAGGAAACCGGAGCATTGGATACGGTAGTCTTTATGTACCCAGGACCCCCTAAGGAAATCTGGAGATGCAAATGAGTTACGGTGGGGAGATGCCCTTGGGCGAGCACCAGGCAAGCCCCTGCATGTGCATTCACGCCACGGCCATGCATGCACCATTCTAAAGGCAAGAGAAAAGAAGGCAGGAGCTCACAGGGCTTTGCATATCCATGAGGCACATCCCACCATCTCCTCGATCAGCCGGCAGCAGCATCCATGGAAGATACTGGTCCTGCCAAGGCATTAATGATGCTGTAAAATAATAAGCTAGAGGCTGCTCCCGCACGAGCGAGCCCTTGATAAAAGGGAGATTTATAGCCACATCCATCAACTTAATTATCTTTTACTAGGGTTTAAACTTAGTTATAATACTAATCTGTATTTAGTACGGTTTACGGGATCTACGGACACTTTACAATCTTCCCCTATTCACAAGTGTCAAATTATGGCAATATTGATAAAACAGAGACACAGCGGGGGCGGGGAGGGTGGCAGCCCCAACCAGCTCATAGACCTTTTTACAGCTCTGTAAAAGAAGGAAAGAAAACCTACTACTCTCCAATTTAAGGATGAAACCGTGTGGCCAATAATCTGGGCTGATAGTGTTTCAGAAGCAATTTCATAGGTAATTAGCCTCCTCCAGCCCCCACCCCACCCAATCCCAAGGGCAGCCTCTGTGGAATGGACCATAGGAAGCTTGAAGCCTGAACTCCGCTGCCTCTGCTCTTACAGGCCATTTCCTTCAGACCAGGATGAGTCTGGAAGCCCTCTCTGGTTCCTCTACACAGAAGAACACCATTCCCTGCCTTACTACTATACTGAGAGGGTAAAGGTCACCCTTTCACATATCAGCTATCCTGTAAATCCGATATGTGTGTTGAGATTCATAACAGTAGCAAAATTACAGACATGAAGCAGCAACCAAGTTAATTTTATGGCTGGGGGGAGGGGGGTCACCACAACATGCGGAACTGTATTAAAGGGTCGCAGCATTCGGATGGCTGAAAATCACTGGTTCAGGGGACCCTGGAGGGAAGCGTGCTCTGTGTGTTTTCAGGGGCAGGAAAGGGGAGCCAGTAGACCATCTGTCCCTGGGGACCCTGGCTCTGAAGTGTGACCCAGGGCTGCGCAGCTGTGTGGGGGAGGGGCCTTGGGCCCAGTGTTTGTGCTCCTGAGCTCAACCCTTGACTCTTTGAAAGGAGTCATGGCCCTTACATGAGGATCTCCTGATTCTCCCGTCTCTGCCTCTCAAGTGCTGGGGTTACACATGTGTGTGCCTCCACACCCAGCTCCTACATCTTCCAGGGGCACCGACCTCTCGCTGTCTAGACTGAGAGTTTGTTCCTGATGCCCTCTAAGTGGTGGGCACTGTCTTCTCTACCTGGAACACACAACACAGTCAGTCTTGACAGTTTCTCACTTGTGCTGCCTGGCACAAAGTAAGTGCTCCAAAAAGGGAGACACACGGAGCAGGGAGGAGCCAGCCTTGCTCAAGGCTCAAGGGAGACACAGCAGAGAAAACTCAGGGTGCTCAGGGCACAGGGAGACCCTGGGGTGGGGTGAAGGGAGAGAGTGTGGGAAGTGCAACACAAAGAAAACTGCAGGGCTCCTGGGCACCTACTGTGTGACCTGGGCACCTACTGTGTGACCTTCCTAGGACTAAAGAAAGGGGAGTCTGCTGAGCCAGAGGGGTACTGAAACACCCCTCACTTCCTCCCAATTAGTCCCTGTTGAGGGACAGGCAGGTACCTCATAGTCCATGTCTGACTGTGCCCCTGTGTCTGTACTGTCTACCCCCATGCCCACTCCTGTCTCTGTAATGTCAGCAGGCCAACACGGGGTTAAAAGGATTGGTGGGGGGGGGGCTTTTTTTTATTAAAGGAAAGAAAGAGAGAAAAGAAAAAGAGAAGAATAACAAAACCATTTTCAAAGGCTTCTAGCAATAACGGGAGTTCCCAGTGTTCAATGGTAATGACACAAATTAAAAGGGCATTGTCACCGATTGTTAGGGCAGTTGTAGCAAAGTCAACAATGACGAGAAGTAAAGTCAATACAATTTCTCTACCTGAAAATATAAACGCTCTCGAAATGATTTATTTTGGTCATAAATTATTTTCATGCGCTCTTTCTCTGTTTTTTCCTTCCCCCTCACCCCTTCCCCTCCCCGCCGCAGTACCCGCTTTCAGATGAATGTCATTTGCCCCAGCAGAACAGAGAAAAGGGCTCAGGTTTTTTTTTTTTTTTAATTCCAGAAAAATCACTGAATGTATAGGCACAGTTATGTCTTGGAAACATACCCTTCGTGTTTTACATCCTAAAGTGTTGACAAGGAGGGGGGAAATTCACTGTCAACTTGGAGGGGCCAGAATCGCCAGGAAGGCCCCAGCGGTCTCTATGGCTGATGGTAAGAGGCTCCAGGTAAGGCACGGGGAAGCTTTCGGATATCTCGTCGGTTCTGTTTGCCTGAGTGCATGCAGGCGAGAAGTCAGTACAGGGCCTGCTGTGTCTTATCCACCCTATCTTATCAGGTGGTAAATCTGTCCTTTGATCCTGGCAACAATGTGGAAAGTTGGGAGACAGCTGCCACCGCCCTAGTCAGCAGTGCCTCAGCGAAGGCCGTAAAACGTTTATGAAACCTGTAATAAACCGGACAGATAAGGAAGAGGGCTTCAGATTTCAGAAGTCAGCAGATCCGCGGAAAAAAAACCCTCTTCTGCCTCCGAGGTCCCTTTATTTGAAAAGCAAACACAAACCGTCCATTCCCTTCGGCCATAAAGCCTCTAAGCAAAGAGTTTCCCCAAACCCTGAGATTAGATGTGTTCGGATTCTTTACCCAGATTCAGAAAGCCCCTCCCCTCCCCCTGCTAGAAATTCTCAGCATGAAGGCCACAACTGAGGACACCGGGCAGGATCAAGAGCAAGGGTGACCCAAGCACCGGTGCCAAAGAAATAGTCACTTAATGCCCCAGAGTGAATAGATATCCCAGAACTGAGTGTAGAAGGGAGGGGGCGGGGGAGATGCCCCGCCACGGCTCCGTGAACTAGAACGTAAGTCTCTAAATGGGACACGAGGGACGTTCTCTGGACTGAGAAGAACCAGATTTTCCTTGGTTGGCTTTTCTGGGAAAGCAGCTGCGGGACACAGGAGGTCTCGGGGAAGCAGACAGCCCTGGGAAACACAAGCCACTCCGGGAGCAGGGAAGGCTGGCGTGTCAAGCAACGAATGGGTGAAACAATGTGTGGTGTCCCCAGATACACAGAAAGACAAACAAACAGCACACCAGAGGACAGATAGAGGACAGAGTTGGGGCCGGAGAGGCGTGTACAGGATGCAGAAGGGTACGCACCTCCGAGTAGAACTTTTCATTAGAGATGATAAAGGGCAGGGGATGGGGGAGGGGCGTGCAGATTTGAGCTCTTGCCCACCCCATCCATCCCCAGCCCCAGTCAACTGCATCTAAGTAGGGAAAAAGAAGGCCTCCAGAAGCCGAATGACTGACTGCAGCCTGGCCAAGCAACTCCCCTGAAGGCTGTCTCTCCCACATATCCCCAGTCTAGCCAGTGTTTCCTGTTGCATCTTCCTCTGCTAGGCCTCCCCTCTCCCTCCCCCTCTTCACACTTTGCCTAGCTGCTTAACATAGATTCTTAGAAATCCTTGCACATCTATCCCTGGTCTGGTTTCTATGTCAATTTTCCTGGGTTGGAGCCGGGCACACTTGTAAAACACCTGTCCCAGCATTCAGTGGGTACCTGGGATGTGGATCAGGGAGGATGAATGCTAAAGGACTGAGAGCTTCGGGCTCACTCACTCCCCCAGCCGGCCCTGCCTGGTGCTGCCTCTCCACGCCAGGTAAACAAGTGGAGTCTAGTGGGCTTCAGTGGAGTCGCTGGAGTAAGGGCTTCTAATTAGAAATGGAAGTATAGACAGGGCTCAGCTGTCACTGGATAATGAGGGTACACAGCATGCTGGCTGTGTCTAAAATGTTCCTAAGTGCTGGTTGTAAATATTGGTCAATAGTGGTTTGCCCAAAAGCCATTAAAGTAAGACTTGATGGGGGGGGGGGCGCTGGGGAGGGGAGAGCATCTTTTAAGATATACGATGCTTTTAACTAAAAGGCATAGAGTGGCTCATCCCTGAAGAACACCCAGTTAGAGCCGTGCTTGCACGCAAGGGAGCAGCGTTCTTCAGGCAGTCCCAGTGGAATGTGCCTTTTCTGCCCACTACCATCTCTGGGCATCTCAGGGAAAGCCAGATGGGAGACAGATGGATCAAAAGCTCTGAGAACAGTCGTCTTCATAGCACAGATAACACACAGACTCCTGCTCACCAGGACAGGAAGTCACGAAGCATCTTCCTTAAGTCAAAGATCTCTGAGGTGAGATGTCCAGAGCACACTCAGGCCTGGGATGAGGGAGGCATAGAAGGATGGCACTTGCCTACGGTGCATCAGCCCTGAATTTGGTCCTCAGCACCGTCACACAGCCTCTGCCAACTGCCCTGATCGCCAGCTGTTTGACACACTCAACACCTTGAATATCTAACTTAGATTTCAAGCCCAGGTTTTCACCGGTAAATATCGAGGACCACAAAACTGCAGGGCTAGACGCTGCAGTGCCTGCTGCTGTCCCCGGCGTCTTTGATCACTGAAGCTCAGAATGAATTGCTGGAAAGCCTTAGGAGTTTCTGATGTGCAGGGCCTCTTTGGTGGGGTAAAGCTTGGATTTCGCCCAAAGATTGTCAGTCCCTGCTTCTTCTCATCCAGTCTTAGATTTTGACCGAGGTCTTTCTCTTGTACAGCCTCTTGGCTTTCATAATTACAAACCAGACGTGAAATGGGTGCAGTTATCATCTGCGTTTTACAGACAGAGGTTGGCAATGCCAAAGGTTTCAGAGCATGGCTCTGGCCAGGGCACAGGACCTAGATTGCATCTCTTCGGGGCACTGCCCCCAGCTGTGGGCCTGACTGCTTCAGACCCTGGGAAGGAGTGAATGAAGGGGGAGCTAAGGACAAGGACAGTGAGGAGAGTGACCCTGGGTGCTGCTTATAACACATGTCCCATGGTTATCACAGGAGACAGATGGGGGTCAGTTAGCTTTTCATCACTGTGACAAAAGTACAGAGATAAATGTTTTCTAAGGAGGGACACTTTGGTTTGGCTTGTGGTTCAGGCTGGTCATGTTTTCTTGCTTTGGGCCTGTGGCAGCACATGGCAGATCATGGTGGGGGCACACAGCAGAGGAAGCCGTTTGCCACTCCCTGTCACCTAACCTCCTCAAAGCTCTCTCCCTCCCAGTAATGCCATGGGCTGAGACCAAGCCTCCAACACATCAGGGGACATTCAGAACCAAAACTGTAGCGGGACACTGGGGTCATTAAGGATAAAAAGACTCCAACTTAAGTCCTCCAGGCCAAAGCCAACCACCACAAGGTTATGGCTGGATCCTCTCTGAACACAAGCTTGAGCTAGGCAGGGGCTCTGGGCATATCCGCCTCCATAGACCCGACCATGTGTTTCTTCTGCTGCCTCCCACTTCACCCAGACACTTCAGAGCTCACGGCCCCGTCCCATCCGGACAGACAGACAGGCTTCCCTTCCGCACACAAACAGGAACCTCGAAGGATTTCTATTTGTTTAAATGTCTGGACATTGGATATTTCCAAATGGCATACTGTTAGTGACTTTAGTGGAAGGAACCCAAAGGCCTATTACATATGGGTAAACCAAGCTTGATGGGACAGTTTCCCTTAAAAAGGAAGGGAACCAGGGCTTGTGTCACCTCGAGAGTGAAGCTGGAAGACATACATATAAAAGTTAAAGACCATGACCAGAGGACAAAGATTTGAGAATTCTGCATCTATGAGATCCTTAGAGCAGTCAGTCTGGAGACAGACAGGAAGTAGAATGGAGGCTTCTGGGACCTGGAGGAGTGGGGCACGGGGAGTGACTGTTTTAAGAAGTACAGTCTCCATCCTGCAAAATGAAAAGCGTCCTAGACAGGGTTGCCGGTGACCGCTCCAAAGCCGCGTGAACGTACGTAATGCCGGCCGGCAGCGTGCATTTAAGAGTTAAGATGAGAAGCCTTGCCTTATATGTACTTCGTGATTGATTATTTTTCAAGTTTGGATGTAAAGTCCAGGCACCTTTAGACACACCAGGCTGCCTCCAGGAGGAGACCGCATCAGGCTTTGTCCTTGACCAGGGGAAGCCTGGCCTTTCCGCACAGCCCCTGCCCACGAGCTGCTGCTCCCTGAGCCTTGATCTCACTGCTTGTATCTGCCTACCAAGGGGCATCCCCAGAGGCCCCTGGCCACCTGTGGTCAGAGGTGGCCCTGCATGCTTGCCTCTCTCCTAACCGGTGGGAGATGCACGCAGCAAGGTCTACACTCAGCGTTCTTTCTGCATACCATGCTGCTCCAGCAGAGACCGCACACACTTGGTGCTTAATAGACGCTCGAGGAAGAGAAATGGCGAAAGGAGGTGGGGGAGGGTGAGAAAGAGAGACAGAGGGATGGGAGGGAGATGCACCAACGTGGGTCAGAACGCACCTCTGCTTTATGGGTACAGATGGGGCCTCCGGAGGAACGGGGAGCGGGCTATTCCCGCGCGGGGCTTGATTTCTCCCTTCCCTGTCTCACTCCCCAGAATTTTGAAAGTGATGGTATTCATATCCTCAGGAGGGCTGCTCAATGTGAGTGGCATCGGGGCCCATAATGAAAGCCACTCCCCCACACACACACACACACCCTATCTCCCCCCACCCCCACCCCCACACGATGTTGCTTCTTGCTGCCCTAGAACAAGAAATGCAGACTATTCAATTCCGGAGCAGGCTGCGCACATCCAGGGCGCTACCCATTAGCTCACACCACCTGGGCACCTTATCCTCCCTTGGCCTCCTGGAACTCCCTGGCTCCCTCAGCCCCCCGGGGCCCGTATTAATCCGCACAAACTGTTCCCAGGTGATAATGAAACCCTCAGGTCAGGAAGAGGGAAGCTTTGTGACCCTCCAGTCCGGAGGAGGGGGTCTCTTTGCTTGATGGACCTCGGTATTTGCTCACCTGACATTTCAATTTTGTGACAAGGTGACATGCAAAGGGGAGAGGGCACATTTTTTGGCAGGAGAGGTAATTTATTAGCCGTCCACCCGCTGGCTATAAACATCTCCTTTCGGTTTGCTATTGCAGTCCCGGCCTGCCATAGGGCTGATCCCTGGTTAATGCATAACTCGGTGAGTGCCACTCTCAGGGCAGGCGAGCCTCATGCCCCCAGCTCCTCACTTCCTCCTCCACCTGACCTGATGGGGGCCATGTCACCCTCTGCTTGCAAAGAGGCGGGCCTGAAGCTGGAGTCCAGCACCGGTTGACCCAGAGTGATGTGAGGTCACGCTTACTGAATGCAGTAGGCTAGGCTTCGCGTTTTCCACCCGTGTGGAATGGCTGGGATGGCCACCTTAGCACAAAAGCAGCTGCTGCACCATGGGGATGAACCTTCTGTTTTCTGACATCCTCCCCGTGGCGCCAAATAATCAAGGGCAGGGAGGGACACGCTGGAACTGCGGTGTTCTGGGGTGAGCTTGAAAACAAACACGCAGGGCTAGAACCTGTGTATGTCGGGGCACACGCCTTTAATGCCAGCACTCCAAAGGCAGAGGGAAGGCAAAACTCTGTGAGTTCAAGGCCAGCCTGTCTACATAGAGAGTTCCAGGACAGCCAGAGCTGCGAGACTCTATCTCAAAAATAAATGAAAGAAAAAGCAGGTCACTTACCAATGGAACTGACTGAAATATCCGTAAATATCCAAAGTAAACGTGGTGGCCGACGGGAGGCTTCTAGAAAACCCTAGAACGTAACACAAATATAGAGAAGCATGTTTGCTTGCAACTTGATAAATTCCCATGAAGCAAGTCTGCCTACCTAACTTGAGCAGATTCAAAACGGAGCTTGGACAGTTAGTTGGGACTAACCCCAGGTACCCCAAGTCAGAGTGACCCCCATCCTGGTCACCATCCAAGGTCTCCATTTCCTGAATGTTCTATTGCATCTGGCTTCTCTCAGCATCGTGGTACCTATGGTTGAAGTCCACTCCTTCCAATTAGTTTCTTTCCCTGGGGAATAGAGGTTGTGTATAACTTTGGTCAGCATGTCAAAAACTCGAGTGCTGGGTGAGGCTGGAGAGATGATTAAGTGATTAAGCACGGGCTGGCTGCTCTGCCAGCGGACCCCAGTTCAAATCCCAGCACCTACCTGGTAGCTCACAATTGTCAATAACTCCACTTCCAGAGGATCCAGTGCTCTCTTCTGGTCTCTGCAGGCAGGCACCAGACACGCACATGGTACACTGACCTATAGACAGGCAAAACACTCATACAGGTAAAATTAAATTTTTTAAATGCAGGTGCCTATACTTTTAGTAAGTTGGTGTCTGCGTGTGCTGGTTCAACTGAATATAAATTGAAAATAATCAGAAAAAAAATATGTCCATGCTGAACATGTAAAAATTAAAGGGAAAATGCTTGCCACCAGTCTCTAAACAACACAATACAGGAACGACTGCACAGGATTTACCTGCCCTTGCAGGTTCTTGCAGTCATTGTTAGAAGAAGGGACATCCTTGGTTTTTGATATCTGGTTTGATATCTAGGTGATATTGGAGCCAATATCCTGCAGCTATCAAGAGATGCCTGTGATGTTTTCACTTTACAAAGACAGTAGGGGCCTCTGTGGAGTCTTCTGTGAGGTGGGAAGGCCTTAGGACGCAGCACAGATTGATATGCATCTACCACACAGGGAAGCTTGCTTCAAGTTTCCTGGTCTGATGTTTGGTGTTGGGCTGAACCCAGAAACGATAGGGAACTTGCAACAAAGGAATGTGTGTTGGGGACGAAGGGATATAGGTGAGACTGAATGAGGGCCAGGTCCGCAATACACTCTTCTGAGCTAGCCAGCCCAGAGCCAGAGAAGGGAATGTCTGTGTGAGATTGACTTTCACCTAATGTATGCAGAGGTAGATGGAGAGAGACTCTTAAAAAAACAACCCAAGTCCCAACCAGCGGGTTATAAACACGCCTTGGACACTGGGGCTCTGTGTGCAGACAACGTGGGATGCAGTGGGGGCTGGGGGCCAGGAGAAAGCCCGCCACACAGCCTAGTGGCCTGCATTCTCATGTTCAGAAGCCACATAAAAAAGCTGGAGGCGGTGTGTGGGGGCAATGCCAGCGCTCTGATAGCGGGATGGGAGGCAGAGACAGGAGGACCCCAAAGCTGGAGCTCAGAGCCAGCTAGCCTGGGCCACAGTGCAGTGGCAAACAGCAAAGAAGCCTTCCCCCGTCCCCAAACTCCGTGGAAACCAAGGACTGGCATCCGTGGGTATACTGTGGCATGTGTGACACACAGGAACATCCACACATCTCTCTCCCTCTCTCTCCCTCTCCCTCTCAGATGCATAAATAAACATTAAACCAAGAGTGTCTGAAATGTGTGTGGCAGGCTACTAACTGGACAAAGATGGCCTTGAGGTCACTGGGCTGGGGCTGTTACATCACTTCCTTTGGCCCCAAGGCCCAGGAGCAGGAAGTTCCTGGTCATAATGAGCTTTACCAACCATGGGAAGATGGGGCACCTCAGTTCCAGTTGTGAGGACTCCTCTACGACTCATGTCTCCATCTCACCGGCCTCTGTCACCTCCCAAGCAGAACCCAGACACGTTCTCCGTGTCCTTAGGCTCAGCTTCTTCTGCCCCAACCACTGGACATCATCAGACTAGGGAGCGAGGATTCCAGTGTGACAGATATGAAGAGTTTAATACTTCCTGATTCCACGAGAACCTCCGAAAAGGATCCCCCCAGGGAGCGAGGACCAGGGAGAGGGTGTCTCTTAAAAATCACAGATGTGAAAGTCCATGGTTAACTTAGGGCAGGAAGAAGGGAGACACAGAAGGAAGGAAACATTGGCAGGGCTCCCCCATCATCTGCTTGTCTGTCTACTTTGAAAGCCGGCCTTAAGAAAGTTGGCACTGGGGTGTAGCTTCGTGGGAGAACACTTGCTCAGCATGTACATCACTCTGGGATGGAGCCCAGCATGGGGTGGGGTGGGGATGGCCGGTGGGGGAGAGGTGGAGGGATGGAGGGGTGGGGGATAGACAAAGCAGAGGAAAGTAGTCAAGATTCAGCATACTGTAGAGGTTTCTTTCTGATGCCCAGGGACATACATCGCTTATAAAAAAACAATTAAAGTGGGGTTTTGTTTGTTTATTTGTTTTGTTTTGTTTTGTTTTTGGTTTTGGTTTTGTTTTTTTTTTTTTTTT
>NC_034612.1:36760174-36764875 GCF_900095145.1 Mus pahari
AAAAAAAAAAAAAAAAAAGCAGAAACCCCCCTGCCTTTGCTTCCAGAGTGCTGGGATTCAAGGTGTGTACCACCACTGCCTGGCTAAAGTCACTTTTTATTTGTGAGTCCCATATCCAATTCAAACCCATCAGCAAGCAGGTGTTAGATGTAAATACAGAGAGAGTCAAAGCTGCGACAAGATCACGAAAAGCTCAGGCGTTGTCCTGCATGGGCAGGACCACGCTATGCCTGGAGTCTCGTCCCTTCTTGCACATCCACACAGTGTGACCAATGAGAAGAACCAGATATCTAGGGGGGTGGGGGTCATGAGGAAACACTAAGGCTCTCAAAAAAAAAAAAAAAAGACCCCTGTCCTTCAGTGAGGTTCTGTTTGCCTCTTGCTGGGCTGTCCTGGGTGTCATCATCACTGGTTCAAACCGGCCTGCTCTGAATTCGCCCTGCTTCTCCCTGGGAGCACAGGACTCGAAGCATCTCTACAGATGTTTTCGTCATCAGCACTGAAGTGCACAGAGGGGATTCCACTAGACTCACATACTAAGGGGTGGGGGATGGGAAACACAGACACACATCTAATCCCAGTGTTTAGGAGGCAGATCTCTGTGAGTTCAAGGCCAACCCCAGTCTACACGGTGAGACCCTGACTCAAAAAAAAGAAAGAAAGAGGAAGACGTGGAGGAGAACAGGAGAAAGAGGAAGAGAGAGGGAGAGGGAGAGGACAGGAGGGAAGGAGGAGGGGGGGAGAAGACGGGAAGAGGGAGGGAGAGGACAGGAGGAGGGGGGAGAGGACAGGAGGGGGAGGAGAGGAGGGGAGAGAGGACGGGAGGAGGGGGGAGAGAAGGGGAAAAGAGAGAGACTCAAATTACTGAAACCCTGCTTGTGTCATTTAAGGATGTGGACCGTGTGGTAACCGTCTAAGGAGGCTGCCGTAGCAACACCTCACTCAGTTATTACTATTTTTTATGAGACCATTATCATCCACAGCCCCAGGATTAATAAAAACAGAGAGTGATAAAGGGACACTTGAGGGAGACTGACGCTATCTACTGGATCATAAGAGGAATTAAAGCTCCCATTTGGAATAACCAATTCTGCTTGTCTCACGACAAACAAACATGACGAAAACATCTGTAGAGATGCTTTGAGTCCTGTGCTCCCAGGGAGAAGCAGGGCGAATTCAGCCGAGACAATGAGCAGGCCGGAAGAAGGGCACATGAGGGGCCATAGACGTGAGGCCCACACGGGAAATCCAAGGAGTCGCCTCTCAGGGTCACTGTCTCCCGCCCACACATCACATCCTCATTCAAACAAACTGGGGGAGAGAGGGAAGAAAGGATCTTGGGGGGGCAGGTATACCCATGGCAGTGGCACTGTTGGCAGCTGGACCCCCTACAGCTGGTTGTCTCTGCACTTGAGCCAGTTACCTCCTGTCCTGCCCTTTAAAGGAGCCAATAGAGTGCTGTGACACATAACAAGCCACACCAAAGCAACTGCCGGGTGTCTTGCCCTGTCTTTGGAATCCCAAGGCCCTCCTTAAATGTCTTGACAGTGGCTCCTTTCCAATCTGTTTTCCCCAGCCCTGCAAACGTATGACCACAGAGAGCCAGGAGCTGCTGTCAAGGAGGGGAGAGCCTGAGAGTATCTGTAAGATGAGAGGAAAGAGAAGAGAAAGACAGTACCCAGGCGGGGTTGTGCCTGACCCACCCTGACCTTCTCTCCAGTCTGCACATAGCAAAGCCGGGCTTGGTTACCAAAGGGCACGTGCAGATGAAGAGCTGTGGACCGTGGAGAGGCTATGAATTGAGGTGGTGACCAAGCATCTCTACCCCACTTAATGTACATCACTGAGACGGCTCCATCAAACAGACAGGACAGATGGAAGTAGAGTCTCTGTCCCCTTTTCGCTTTCTATGAGTGGCAACCCCAACCCCACCCCAATCTTCCCTGTGATTCTGACAGCATGTGGGCCCACTTTGAGCTCAGCCGCACCTGTACTCCCTACCTGTTACCTAAAGGAAATAGGAGGCCCGGCCCCAGCAGGGGGCACTCACACCAAGGATAACATCAACCTGAGACCTGAGATACAAGGCAGCCCGCAGCCAGGAGCTGTGCCTTGCGTTCATACAGAGAGATGTGGGCAGGGCAGCTGGGCACCCTCGGCACGGGATGCCTATATCTCTGTGACCCAGCCCTGAGAATGAGACAGACAACTCGATGTAAGCTACGGCTGATCACAGGATGTGGAGAAAGCAGACAGGGCGACAGAGACTGACAAGGTCCCCGAAGGGCCAGGCATGAGATGCCATGGAGCTGAGAAGCCCAGAAGCAGATGAGCAAACGGGTACCACAGTCTGCCTTCAGTGCTACAGCCAGGTCAAGCTTCCCTAAGTACATTTCATCACTAAGGGCTTCCCCACCTTTGTTAAGACACTGTGGAAACCATCTCCCTTTTCCAGGGTAAAGGATTCAGCATTTCAGGCTTATCTTTGCTCCTCTGTGGACAGACACAGGGAGGAGGAGGTGAAAATTCACCACGGAGATAATTTCCAAGACAGGATGCACTGTCAGCCCAGATGCCAGCTCAGGATCAGAGTCCCTGGGGAAGGTGGCCGTGTCAACGCTGGCCTCTCCGTCCCTTCTGACTAGCTTTCTGCTCATGGTCTGGTCCTGCCAGTGCCCCAGTTCCATTTCCTGTCCTTCTCCCAGTGGAGACTTGAGGTGCTTGGTTACTGTCCGCAGCATAGGGAAAGGGGTCCGACCAACCCAGGCACTCCAGTTTCCCACGAGGTCTGGCTCTCGAGTGGGGGGAAGGCTGAAGCAGAGCCAATTGGCTGGCTGTCAGTGCATAATCCAAACATGGCCAAGGCCCCTTGGCCAGCAATAAACCCAGCTCTGTGAAAACAGACCCTGGAGCCAGGGATACAGCCCTTGCCTCAGTAATGATTAACCAGCAGCCAGGGGGCCCTGGAGGTCAGGGTGATCATGAGAAAGCTCCCCTAAACCTACCCCAAGCAGGGGTAGCCTGGGGGCTTGGGGGAAGCCAGCCTGCACCATTCCCACCTCCACTAAGAGCACATTTCTCAGCCACACAGCAGTCCCTCACCTCTGTCATGGGAACGGAGCCCTGACAGCCCAGACTGAGAGAATGGGCCCTTGTAAAGTCCAAGGTGAGCACTTGAGTCTTCCTGGGACGCTGCATTTCCCCAAACCCAAGACTGATAAGGCTTTCCGAGTAGAATCGGCTTAGCGCTTATCTTTATTGCCTGGCTTGTCCTAAGGCACAGAGGGCCTTTCTGTTCCAGTGAAAGTAGGAGCAGACATTTTTCAGGGGACTTAGCTCTCCTCCTCCCCTTCCTCCTCTTCCTCCTCCTCTTCCTTCCTCCCTCCCCACCCTCCTCCTCCATCTTTCTTCTCCCCTTCCCCTTCTCTTAATTAATTAAGAAACATTTTTTTTTAAGACATGATCTTTGCATGTAGACCAAGCTGGTCTCAAACTGGCAATCCACCTGCCTCAGCCTTCTGAGCGTCGGGAAATTTTCCCCCTTTAGGATACTCGTGTCTCTTAAAAAAAAAAAAAAAAAAAGGAGTTATTTATTTATTATATGTAAGTACACTGTAGCTGTCTTCAGACATCCCAGAAGAGGGCACCAGATCTCATTACAGATGGTTGTGAGCCACCATGTGGTTGCTGGGAATTGAACCCAGGACCTCTGGAAGAGCAGTCGGTGCTCTTTATTGCTGAGCCATCTCTCCAGTCCAGGATGCTCATGTCTTAATTTGGAAATTCTTCTGAAATTCCTGAATTCAGAAAGAACTCTGCCCCAGTTGACATTCAGCCTCGCTCACTCACCCCTGCTTTATGATTCCCGTGGTGTTCTGCACACAGTAAAATGAAATTCTTCCATTGGGGCAGCAAGACCAAGGCAGAGAGTTTAAAAAAGAAAAATAAACTAATAATTCAAAGCTCCAATAGCACTTGGGAGGCTAAAGCAGAAGGATCCTGAGTTTGAGACTGCCTTGATCTATATAGCAAGACCCTGCCTCAAAAACAAACAAAACAAAGCAGATAGACAAACAAACAAAAAAATGCCAAAAGGCTAAAGAAATGACTAAGCAGTTGAGAGCACTTCCAGCTTTTCCGGAGGGCCAGACTTTGGTTCCGGGGACCCAAATCAGCTTACGGCCACTTGTAACTCTGACTCCAGGAGTGCAGGGCCCTCTTCTGGCCTCCACAGACACTACACTTATGTGCACATACACAAACACAAACACAGACATGTGCATGCACTCACACAAACACACAGACACACAATTAAACATAAAAAAGTTAAAAAACGAAACAATTATTATGAAGTCTTCTCTTAAAGGCAGAGACCAGTAGAGGCCCCTGAACCCACAGGCAATAGCAAAGCCATAAAGAGGAGGTCATGGATGTGGCTGTCAGCCAGCTGGAACATTGGCTATCTGCTCACACTGGGCAGGACGGTGTGACGGCTCCCTCCCTCAGCAGGAAGGACATTCGGGCACAGGCGAAGACTGCACACGGTGCCTTCACATGATCCCATCATACGCAAAACTTAAAACATTAAAAATAAAAATTTAAGGGCTGGTGAGATGGCTCAGCAGGTAAGAGCACCCGACTGCTCTTCCAAAGGTGCAGAGTTCAAATCCCAGCAACCACATGGTGGCTCACAACCATCCT
>NC_034612.1:36765425-36766915 GCF_900095145.1 Mus pahari
AAAAAAAAAAAAAAAAAAGACATGTATGTATATAATCATATAAATAAATATATTTATATTTTTTTAAGTTTGAACAGACATGAGCTAGAAGACATGGGCTGTTAGTAAATGAATGTCTCCGTGTGCAGTGTAGGATACCTCTTTATAAGTTATTGATCAGGGAGGCCACATAAGCACCCAAAACAACACAGACATTGCCAACGCTCTTCCTTGCCCACTGTAAGGAGATCGTAAGAACCCACTGCTGACAACACCATTCATTTTAGATGCGGGACGTACAGAAGTCAGCCTCAACTCACCAGGACACCCTCTGCCTGACAGCTATCTTACACAGGGCCAGAGGTGGTATGCAGGTTACCAAGAGGAAAAAAAGATATCAATCAATGGCCTCACCCAACACTAGGCCCTGCATCCTACAATACAGCCTACCTGGCACGAGGTGCGCAGTGGTTCCATAGTGGTGTGACTTCTGTGGGGTAGCCAACCAACTTCTGAGTGACTCTGAGGCACTGCACGCTCCCTAGGAGGGATTGCAGGATTAGTACTGTAAGGCTGGCCCAAAGCCCAGGACTGGGAGCTCACGGACCCTTATGGGGAAGGAATTCACTGTTTTTGTCTTGCTGAATGGCCAGGCTAGCAAGCTGCACTCTCAGACTTTAGGTTCATAAATGTGTGCTGCTGTCAACGTTGGTCAGGGAACTTCCTTCCGCGATGGATGACAGTTAATGCAGAGACTTAGATCTGCCAAAGTGCTGAGTCTGAGTCTATGAGGCCTCAGCTGTGGGTGGGCCGTTTAGATCGATCCCCACGCCACCCGCATCCCTCATCCAAGGCTCAGGGAGCACCATCAGGGAGCACCACAGAAGACGGGGTTGGAAGAAGACGGGGAGGTTAGCTGTGAATGACTGCTAGATGTGACACGGTTGTTACACACATCCGTTCACAGCAGCTGCCTCCATCACCTGCACCAAATCAAACCAGCTGTCGAAGTTCCAGCACCGGTGGGGAGGGACCCTGAGGTCTCATCCTTGTGGGAGGAGCTATTGATTGTTGGTTGCTGAAGGAGGGAGACTCGGGAAGTTATTAATAACAGTAACATGAAGTTGGGAGGGAAGAGGGGTGGGAAGACCTAGGTGGGAGCCAAAGGAGGAGAGTGGTAGACAGATAGAATCAAAATGCACAGTGAATGAAATCTTCAAAGCATAAATTAAGATGTTATTCACCAAAATGCCACCTAGAGTAAGGCACTTCAATTTCCAATAACCAGCTATCGATTAAGTCACAGATGTGCAACACAATAGTAATCAACTCTGCATTGTATATATAGCGTGTGTATGTATTAGTCGATGTATAGAATGATTCATATCTGTGAGGTATGCTGTGACATTTGCAATGGATGCACATGACATATACAGCGCAGTGTGTGGCAGTCAGAGGAGGGTAACTGGCCTCTCTCTCTCTCTCTCTCTCTCTCTCTCTCTCTCTCTCTC
>NC_034612.1:36767740-36782580 GCF_900095145.1 Mus pahari
AAACACACACACACACACACACACACACACACACCATCTAGCTCTTCCTTGTTCCAGGCTTCACTATGGCAGAGCCCCAACTCCATCTGGTTCAGAGGCTACTAGGGACACCCTGACTCTGAGACCACGAACTCACGCAGTTCCCAACGTGAGGGGTGACAAGCACACAGACTTGTACCACCCTTGAGCTGGCCTGCCAGCCCCTAGGCCATGTTAGTAGTGCAGCCCAAGAGAACTGTACTTATGAAAGCTGGGGGTGATAAAGGCCTAGGATCCAAACTGGGGCTTCTCGGGCTACCTCTGTCATTCACCAGCTGAGTGACTGGAAAGACCCTTAGATCTTTCTGAGCACCAGTGCCTCTCTCTATCAAAAAGGAAAGCCATTCGTACAACAAGAGCTTGTGGAGAGTTGACAGGGATGGGAGCAACCATTCCTGCATCCAGGAGCAAGAGATGTAACTTGGGATGCCGTCACATAAGGCTGGGTGGGGAGCAGGGCTATCAAGTGTGTACCACCGAGATCTGAGCTGAGGGGTCAAATTCTCCCCGTTATCAGGGAGGACTCTTTGGGGCAGGGGTGGGCTCTGAAACACAGCTGGTGTCCAGATGAAGAGGACACACCTGGAGCCTGAAGTCAGGTGGGTACAGAGACCGTGGACGCCCACCAAGGGCCTTGGTAGTCTGTATGGAGACTCTAGGGAGCCACTGGAGATGTGGGAGTAAGGGCCATTGACAAGGGCCACCCTTTCAGATTGACAGAGGATGGATTAGGAGAACGATATTTGATTCCACTTATTCCCCGAAGACAGACACGCATAGCCTGTGTGTGGACCATTTTGGATAGAGCCAAAAGCTGCAGAAAATAGATATTCGCAGAAAACAGGACCGGTCCGGATCCCAAGTGCAGCACTGACCATGAAAGATGCTCAGTCTACATCTGATCGTTATACTCACGCCGGTCATCGGCGAACACATAAACCTCTAAGGTGGTCCTCGTGTGGTAGGGCTATGGGCTGGGATCCTCAACACTCCTGCAGCACATCCCCAGACATCTCCTCGTGCTGGGCTAGCATCCCACTGCAGCCAGGATCACAGATGCAAAGCTAGGTCAGACCCGAATTGAGGAAAAGAACCACTCTTTCCTCCTGAGCCAGCCGGACACAGGTCCCTGTGGCTCACACGTCAGTACCAGGGGCACACACTGACTTTGGTTATATGTTCTGTCCAACCAGGTCAGGTTGGAGGATATGTCCCAGTGTATCACCATTCCATTGGCACAGCAAGAAGTCACTATCTGTGCTGGTCAGAGCAGCTGTTCAAAGCTAGCCTCCCCCTACTGAGTGCTCCTCAGTCAGCCCTTTGTCAAGTTCTTGCACAGTAAGGTTGCCTCTCCTGGCCTCATTTGCAAACCAAGGTTCCCCTCCACTTTTTTTTTTTTTTTTTTTTTTTTTTAAGCTGACTCCAAGTATGGGCAGTAGCTTTAGACAAGTATGGGGTAGCCAGGCAGGATCAGGGGTCACTCGGTCAGTGGGCCTCAGAGCAGCGAGGCCCAGGAGGACAGAAAAAGACAGGAGGGGTTGGTCGGCAAGTCCATTAGCACCGACGCTGCCCTGAGGATGAGAAACCACACCTTATAGAAGCTCCACGACAGCCATAGCTGCAGGAGAAAGAAAGCAGACATGTGACAGAGTCGGATAAGCCATCCTGTCCTGCAGCGTGAAGGTAACAGTAGTTCCTAATTGGCAGGACCGTGCGATGTGAATCTATACAAACCCCCAAGATGCTGCAGTTATTATATGACTCCTCCGCTGTTTAGAGGTATGGCCAAGTCTTCCTCCTACCAAGGGTTTCTCGGGAAAGGAAGCCCATCACCAATGATGTGATGTGTGGGGTGGGATGGAGGAAACACATCTTTAAACAACGGGTAAGAGACTGCTTCTTGGCTCTTTAGATGAAAAAGTGTTGATTCGGCTCATGTGAGCAGCTAGCCAGGGTTAGTGGATGCCTTTTATAGAAGGAGCTTTGGATCACACAGTCACAAAGTAGCCAGGACCCCAAAGCCTAGGCTCTGGTCACCACTGACTGCCGCCTCACTGGCACTGACCCACCTGATGGGATTGCTAACACGGACCTCTGCCTTCTTGGTTTTGGCAAGCCAACCCAAACCCCATCACAGCCCCAGATTGATACTGATGAAAATTTTTTATTCAGTTGGGCCGAGAACTAGTAACTCGGGGGATAAGACAGCGATTTTTACTGGTCCCAACCCAGAGAACCAGGAGAGACCCAGAAATGTACAGGATTGTGTGGCAGAAAACTTGTGCCCAAAGATGCCAAATCTCTTACCTTTGCCTGGCACCTGGGACAACCAGCTGAGGTCTGTGTAGGTATTCCGGGAGCATGTGGGGCAAGGGTCATGGTCTCTGTTGGCGGTTTTTTTTGTTGAGAACTTGAGTTTAGGAGAAGACATTTGGAAATCGCACTATGAGATGTGAGGCTGTTGTCGCTTAGAACATATGGAGAAGGAATTGTGCTGTGCTGGCTTTGAACTCGGGTCCCTAGTCTGATCTCTAAGAGGCTGCCAGAGCCTCCTGGCAGCCCGTACCACCCTTGCATTGGCCCGCTGATTCCGGGTAGGTACTCCGGCTCTTTCAGTAACTGTCACTCCAGAGTTCTTCACATTAGGGAAGGTCCCCCACCCACCTCACCCTGACCCCCGATCCCTGTTTTTGAGACCTGAACTCTGCAGAAACTGCAAAGAGGGGGTTGGGTGGCAGAGCCTTCCCAACTGTATGTGTTTCTCTACATTTTTACAGTGCCTAGGGGTTGTGTTTCCTTAAGCTGGATTTTACGTGTGTAAGTTTTGCCTGCATGGATGTGTGTGCACAAGTATGTTTGGAGCCCTCAGGGGTCAGGAAAAAGTATCAGGTCCTCTGGAACTGGAATTACAGATGGTTGTGAACCACCATGTGGGTGCTGGGGATTGAACCCAGGTCCTTTGTAAAAACAACAAGTGCTCTTTTTTTTGTTTTGGTTTGGTTTGGTTTGGTTTGGTTTGGTTTTTCAAGACAGGGTTTCTCTGTGTAGCCCTGGCTGTCCTGGAACTCACTCTGAAGACCAGGCTGGCCTCGAACTCAGAAATCCGCCTGCCTCTGTCTCCTGAGTGCTGGGATTAAAGGCGTGCGCCACCACGCCCGGCTTAACAAGTGCTCTTAACCACTGAGTCACCCCTCCACTCTTAGTCCCCGTTTTAAAGATAGGGTATCACTGTATAGCTCTGGTTGCCTGGAAGGCACTGTATGTAGACCAGGATGGCCTTGAAGTCACAGAGATCCACCTGCCTCTGCCTCCTTAGGATTGGAATCACAGGTTTTTACCACTCCCCAACCCCACCCAAACTCCAGAATTTGAGACTCTTCTACTTCCAGGTGGTTTGAATTCCAGACACTCAAACCATGTGATTACCTCACACAGCCTATTTTGTCTAACATTACCACAGGCTCATGAGATCTGCCCCACGCTGTGCTTCATAGTTGGGCATTCTTAAGGAACTGGCACACAGGACAGTCCTCTGTCACCCAATTCCAGCACCCCCAGGGACACTACTCAACATTGAAGACTTAACAGGGGCCAAGCCAAGACACATCACCAGTAGGCCCATTATGTCACCGTCCCAGCTGTGACTCTCTGGGAACCCTGCTGTGATGCCTGCCATACCTGAAGAAGCTGGCTTTAGGGGAAGTGGCTGGGTCAAGGCCAAGGAGCCAGGCAGGGACAGCGCCAGCACCCACACCCACATCGCCTGTAGCTTCCTGGAAAAGCCACGACCTCTGAGGGTCTGTCAGCTTTGTGTCATTACCCAGAACAACCGTTCCCCCTTCCAGTCTCATAGGGAAGGCTTGCCATGGGGCCTCCTCTGCACAGGGAGCCGGCATCCATAAGCCAGGAAAGATGCACCTCCGAGCTGGACGCCACAAGACATCAGCCCCAGCCCCACCCCAGCATCTGCGGGATACAGAATTCCTGAGTCAGGACTGGGAAGGTGTCTTTTTACAAGCTCTGCATGTGACGCTTATGAGCATTAAAATTTGTAGAGCAGATATAGTCGTTTACTTTGCCTTTCTCAATGGAGTGGGCTGTCTTCCCTCCCTGGTCATCAAAACATAAAAAGTGTGTACTCAGGGAACGGGAGGCGGTATGTGGCCAATGCTTGGTCACCTCGGAAGGGCGGGGCGACGGTGACTTTCACTTTTACCTTAGAGTCTCTTTCACTTGAAACAGTCTTTGGTCCTTTAGTAGTGCCCATAGAACCCTCTTCTTTTGGCCTTCGGTTTCCTGGGGGCGGGGATGGGGTCACCCAGAGCAGTCAGCAGTTGCCACTCCTCCCTGGATGGTTTCTGGGTCCAGAGGCACCCCTGATGGTTGGTCCTATGCAGTCCTTGTGCATAGGAGTGGGAGAAAAGCTTTGGTGGGCACAGTACATGTGTACACGCTGGAATTGTTTTAATTAAAATTGTGTGGGTAGCTGCTGCCTCCAGGGTGCTGGGCTTTGGCTCTGCGGACCGTACAGGAGAGAGAGAGAGAGAGAGACAGAGACAGAGACACAGACAGAGACAGACAGAGACAGAGACAGAGACAGAGACAGAGAGAAACTGTTTCCATGCGGTAGAAGACGCTGACAGACTGTAATCTACCACAGTTTTGTCTGTTCCCTCGATGCAGCCCCAGCATTTGGAGTCACACCTAGAGTCCCTTCCAGGAAGGCATTCCGGTGACAAAATGGGAAAGTTGGCGGCCGCAGCCTCAGCAGCCCTGTGCGGTGTATGAGACACTTTATTTTCTCATCCTAACTCGACTTGTTTAAACTTTGTTCAGCCAAGTGGGTATAAGCAGCACATGCCACTTAGGAGGCAGAGGCAGGTGGAGCGCTGTAAGTTCAAGGCCAGCCCCGGTCAGCAATGGTCTGATTCATATAACCAAAGTCAGGCCAGCCAAGGTTATACAGTGAGAGGCCTGGTCCCAGTCAATCCATCCATCCATCCATCATCCATCCATCCATCCATCCATCCATCCATCATCCATCCATCCATCCATCCATCCATCATCCATCCATCCATCCATCCATCCATCCATCCATCAATAGTTGAATGCCGAGGTGAGAATGAAAAGACTTCGGGTTCTGAAACCCAAAGGCAGGAATGAAACTGAGTCAGATAAAAGTCTGGCTTTAGACGGACTTGGCTGAACATGCTTTTTACCTCAAGACGCGGCTAAGTCAACCGAGGGCATAGGCCACCTCCGCCAGGCCGCATCACACCTCCCAGGTGTCTGCCCTCATGAAGCCTCTCTGCATGTCTCGGCTAGAGTCTCTGACTTCAAAAGCATCCCAGCTGTCACGGGTTGTCATGGCTCACGCACACCTTTAGCCTCAACACTGGAGAGCTAGAGGCAGGAGGATTGCTATGAGTTCAAGGCCAGTACACCCAGAACTAGGGAGTCCCTGTCTCAATGAAGAAATAAATACAAATGGGGGGCACCTTGACCCTGAGCTCTGAGGGGGGGGTCAGGGGACTTTTAGAGCCAGCAGGTAACAGGTCAATGTTCATGTGTGTGCCTATGTCGCATATGTGTATCTTATTTTCTGAGGCAGGCTTTCCTATTGAGCGTGGAGCTCACCCACCCAGCTAGACAAGCAGGTGACCAAGTCCCAGGCATCCTCCTGTCTCTGTCCCACCCAGCTCTGGGATTACAGGAACTGCATCCCACCCACACCTGGCTACTGGGGATCGAACCCAGACCCCCATACTTTTATAGCAAGCACTTTATCGACTGAGTTGTCTCCCAGTCCCTGCATCCGGTTTTGAAGGCACCGTGGTCAGATCGCACATCTGGGATGACATGAGGTCAGAGTTGCTTCTTGCCACCATTTTAAACAAAAGGACAGTGCCCAGGATGCACTCAAACTCAGAGAGACCCTCCTGCCTCTGCCTCTCAAGTGCCCTGGTTAAAGACATTCAGGGTCCTCATCTGCCACGCCGTTCTCTTTCTTTCTTTCTTTCTTTCTTTCTTTCTTTCTTTCTTTCTTTCTTTCTTTCTTTCTTTCTTTCTTTCTTTTTTTTTTCTTTTTTTTTTTTTTTGTTTTTTTCGAGACAGGGTTTCTCTGTGTAGCCCTGGCTGTCCTGGAACTCACTCTGTAGACCAGGCTGGCCTGAAACTCAGAAATTCACCTNGGCTGTCCTGGAACTCACTCTGTAGACCAGGCTGGCCTGAAACTCAGAAATTCACCTGCCTCTGCCTCCCAAGTGCTGGGATTAAAGGCGTGCACAACCACGCCCTGCTGCCATGCCGTTTTCTTGAGGAAGGATCCAGATGGCCTTCGCCAGAGATGGAACTGACATGAACAAGAGCTGCCCTGCGGATTCTTCCCCTGGAGACTTTCAGTGTGCTTCATGGGGCCCTTAGAGGATCTCAGAGACCATTCTGTTTGGACACGATGTAACTTCTGTACCTGTAGCCCTTGTGATGCACCTAGGAAACTGATGTGGCTACAAAGTCTATTCCATTCTCTTTTTTGGGGGGAGGGAGGGGCTTTGAGACAAGGTTTCTCTGTGTAGCCCTGGCTGTCCTGGAACTCACTCTGTAAACCAGGCTGGCCTCGAACTCAGAAATCCAAAGAGATATGCCCCGTTCCAGCCCTGTACTGACTGCCTTTAAAAAAAATTTTTTTTTCTGGTCAATTCTGTCTTCCAATCCATTTGTTCTAGGCCAAAAGACTAAGAGGCAATACCTTCTCAACCTCAGAGAAGAAAAATGCAAAGAGGGAAACAGCTGTCAATAGGACCGTCTCTTGCCTTTGCATCTGAGGTTTTGTTTTTTTTTTTTAATATACATATGTCCAGGTCAAAAAAAATGATGTATCATCCAACAACTTATTAAAAAGAAGGGACAGGGGAGTTGGTGGTGGTAGAGAAGGAGGAGGGGGAGAAGGGGAAGAGGAGGGAGGGGTAGGAAGAGGTAGAAGAGGGGGAGGAGGGGGAGGGGGAGGAGAAAGAGGAAAGAGATGTATAGAAAGTAGTGTCCACAACACACGTGAAGTCAGTCACAGGCGCCACTCAGTCTGCAGCTGGCCCAAGTTTATCTCCGACCATCCCCCCCGGCAGTTTGAAACATTACAGTTCACTGATAACCAGAAATGACTAAGCGCTAAGGCTGCTCAAATATCACCCCTGTAGCACCAATAAAAAACCCATAACTCCTGGCCTGGCAGAGAACTGTGGCCAGCACGCCGAAGAAGGGATGGTTATATTACCCAACCACGGGTTACAAATGGCTTCGTAATCAGTGTCTTCCGTACCCAGCTTAGCCCAAGTGGCCCTCAAGCCAGCACAGCCCCGCGGCAGACCAGAGGCCTTCCACTTCCTGGAAAGTGGGTGTCTGAGAACGGAACATTCCTGGAGCTGGCTCTCTCAGAGCTCAGCTCCATCTCCATTCAACCTGAAGCTAACGCGCTGGCCATTTGGAGGGCGGCAGGGTCTGGTCTACTATAAGTGAGGGAGTCACAGGGCAATGAGAATTTCTCAAGGAATCTGAAGGCCCCCTTCCCAGAACTAGGAAAGGGGCTACATGGCAGCCGGGACGAAGATTGCTGTAATTTTAGAAATGATTTATTTATTTTTATATTATGTGTATGATGAAGGGGTGGTTTTATTTGTACGATTTTATGTGTATGATGAAGAGATGGTTATTTGACGTGTATGAATGTTTGCCTGTATGTGGCTATGCATACCACATGCATGCAGTACCCAAGGAGGCCAGAAGAGGGCATCAGAACCCCCTGGATAGGGAGATTAAGATGGTTGTGTGCCACCAAGTGGGAGCCAGAAACCCAACCCAGATCCTCTCCGAGAACAGCCAGTGTTTTTGACCACTGAGCCATCTCTCTGGCCCACATAGTTACTGTTTTAAAGAGTGGTGCCTCAGAGACAAACAGACGTGATTAATTTTTAAATCTAGGGCTAAAATGAGATGTGCAGATAGCTGCTCCCACTGACCCAGGCCCAAGGGCTGGTTGAGTATCTGGGCGGGATCTGTCCTATGGGCTCTGTTCCATGGTACCAGCAGACAATCAGTCGGTGATATTATTCGGTGACTAAAAAGATGGTTTTTCTTTCTTTCTTTCTTTCTTTTTTTATAAATTGGTGTCATGTGGATAGTAAGATGCACACATTCTAACAGAATGTTGTGTGCGTACATGTCCGTGCACGCAGCAGCCAGGTGATCGTTGGCGAAGAGCGTTCCTGTGTCCTGGTGTCCCCACACCTCTCCCACACTCACTCAGTCAATCCCCTCAGCCTTTCACGCCGACGGAAGTATTATCTGAATGTCTAGCACCATAGATCTGTGGTATCTGGTTTTAGAAGTTAAATAAATGTATTCACAGACAGGGTGCCCTTAAGTCTCTGGCTTCTTATCATTCAACATTATGCCTTTCATATCTTTGTGTATTGGCCGTGTATAGTAGTTTCATTGATGAGTCGTTGTTTATTATTATTATTATTATTATTATTATTATTTATTACATAAGGTCTTGCTATGTAGCCCAGGCTGACCCAAAATTCATAATCCGTCTGCCTCCCCAAAATTGCCAGGAGTCTGACTGATCTCACAGTTTGATCCCTCTAACCCTTACCCTCCCCCACCCTCACATATCCACCCACTCCCCCACCATATAAATGATGGCCCGTTCTCCCACTCAAATCAACACTTAATCTTGTCTATGCTCCTGGCACACAGACGATATGACCCTTCCGTCATCCCTAAAGCTCCTCTGCTGGGGGCATCTTGTTTATATGAGGCTCAGGAATGTTGGCAGCTGCCTTAGATTCTGGGAAGCCTGTTGGGAGATGTTTTCCCTGAATGATTTAATCCCCAGCAAGAAACCAAGTTGGCTCTAGGGTCAAAAGCAATGACTATGGTTAGGTCTGAGGTCATTGCAGCGTTCCGCGCTCTCTCTCTGAGGGTGGACAGAGAGAGTTCCACCGCAGAATAGAGGCTCGGAAAATCAGTTGGAGTCCATGATACACAACAGAGAGGCAAGAGATGCTCCCTGTGTCAGGGTGCCCGGAGAGCCCAGTGACAAGGACAGAGAGGGCAAGCTGCCCTCGGGGTCCAGGGAAGGCGGCTTCCCCGTAATACCCCCGCTGTGCGAGTGGGAAACTAAAGACTTTTTAACTTTAACGCAAAGGATGTGTAAATTCTGATACCAACTCGCAACTGCATGCAATTCCCAAATCAGCCAGTAGGTGGCAGCGTAAGACCAATCATTCTCCACGGAGCAACCTGGCTTTTCTCCCAACCAAAAGTCAAAAAGACCTGAAGGAGTGGATACGTCTCCAGTGTGGAAGGACGCTTATCTCCCCGCCACAGAGACCCTGATGGACCAAAAGTCTTACAGGAATTATTTCGACTCTTACTTTTGCCTTTAGCGAAGATTGTAGAAATTAGCCTCCTCTCTGTTCTTGTCTCCCGACCTCGCCCACCCGCTTCCCCCACTCCCCACCCCCACCCCCACCACCCCACCCCCAACCACGCTCATCAAAAAAGATCTCTAAGTTAGGAAAGAAAACAATAGATTGCTATTTGATGCTTTCGAGAGTTAAATATAGAGCTCTAAGATATATAGATATCTGAGACACCCCGAAGACATCCTGTTGATAGATATTCAGGATGCTAACGGTTTCCGGTTCCCTGGATTCAAGGTCTCAGAACGCAGCAGTTCTGAATCCACCTGTCTGCAATATCCCCGGCCGCCAAAGCTAGACCCCTTCCTCTTAGGTCTCCGGCTCAAAAGGTCGTGTTCAGTACAAGGATTCCAACAAATCCGGGCCTCAACCGTGATCTCCGGTTTTGACAGTGCAGCTCTGAGGATACACAACCGCTGTTCATTCCTGCAGTCCACAAGCCAGTTCCCGTTCACCGGAATTTTTCTTTTGCCATGGTTGTTTTATTTTAGTCACCTTCCACAGTAAGAAACAGGATCCCATGGTTGCCTTTCTGCCTTTGTTATCACTTCTGCCTGACTGTGCTAGGCATGTGGCCCATGGCTGCTCCCAAGGGAAACAGAGTGTGTGCGTGCTTTGTCACAGCTCCATGAGGGCAGGTGTTACAATTACCCCTGTTCTACAGAGTCTCAAAACAAGATTTGCTCGAAGCCACAGGAGCAAGGAGTTCTTCAGCTTGTAAGGAAGGCACCAGGAAGTGTCTGAGGCCGGGCAGCAAGCAGGTGGTGTGAGGCCTGAGTGGTCAGCCAGCACCACACTCCCTGTGTGTCAGGGGAAGATCCCAGTGAGGTTGGTAAATGCCTCGAGTGTAGAAATAGACTACAGTGTGGTGATGTGGGGTCACCCTGCTGCCTCAGCTATCAGAACCTTAAGGATTCCCAGTGAAGATGAAAGAAAGAAGAAAAATAAATAAATACCATTTGATCCAAGTGCTGAAGATTTTTACAGATATGCCACTTTAGGTCTCTGCTCAAGGATGAACTATTTCTACATTATTTTATGTGGTGTGTGTGTGTGTGTGTGTGTGTGTGTATAAGTACTCTCAGCTGGGACAGGACGACATCAGGTGTCATCCTTCACCACTGTCCATGTTGCGTTGCCCTGAACTTGCTGCTTCAGCCAGCCTGAGTGGCCAGCACGCCCTTGGGATCTGCACGTCTCTACCTATGATCTCTGAGGTCACAGACACAGGCAGCCATGCCCCAGCTGTTTTACATGGGATTAGGGGTATGAACTCAGCTCCTCATGCTTACAGAGCAAGCATTCCTGCCCGCTGAGCCCCAATTACAAAGACGTTTGAAATACGGAAGTACCCCCTTGTCCTCTGCTAGTCTCATGGGTCTGTGTTCAAGCCCTTCCCCCACTCCTTTTCCACACGCCTCCAAAAGAGCTTTCACATTTTAAATAATAAACATGTGGGGCTGGAGAGAGGGCTCCCTGGTTAAGGGCACTGACTGTTCTTCTAAGGGAGTGCAGATCAGTTCCCAGCACTCGCATAGTAACTCACAACAACCCTATAGCTCTAGTTCCAAGGACTCTTGTCGCGGATCCCCGAACTCTGACCAGCAGAGACGGGGAAGAACAACACAAATGCCAAGGCAGGTTCCAAACAGATTTCTTCTTTATCTCCCCGAACAGACTTTTTCCTTTCCCTCTCACAAACAGCTTTCTCTAAACCTCTCCCTGTTCCAACCAACCCCAATTCAACGCTGCAACTCTTGCTCCAACTCTCACCCACCTGAACTGTTTACAGCCTTTCTCCCCCAGCATTCTCCCCCCTCCCTCTGGGGCACATCCTGTTTTTTCCCAGCTCGGGGTGCATCCTGTTTTCAGTCCTCTGACCTGATCCCTTTCCCCTCTCCTGGATCAGGTCAGAGTTCAGCCAGGGAGGCCAGTGATAGTCCAGTAACTCAGCAGGCAGGCAATCCACTCAGGCTCAGCAGCTCAGGTTCTTGCAAACAGGGACCACGGGGCTTGGCACACCAGCTCCCCACAGAGTCTGACACCCTCTTTGTGGGTTCAGTCATGTTATCATTGTTCTGAAGCAAGCAGGAGCCAGCTTCCGGCTCCAGAAAAATGGTACGGGACACCTCCTGCCTGTCTGGGACTCTTTAATCATCTCTAAGTGCATCTTCAAATGGAAAATGAGCATTAATGACTTATGTCATACAGTGTGAATTCAGCTCTTGAGACTGTCTAGGAGGAGAGATGAGCAGAAAGGACCGCCTATTCTGATCTTGATTATGCACAAGCCGGGTGGAGTATCGCCTAGATCAGAGGGGCTGACCTCTGAGAGTGTCTGCATGGGTATATTCAGAGAGAGTTAACTAGAGGGAAAGAGGCACCCTGAATGTGGGCGGCATCACCCCATCAGCTTGGAGCTGGAGTGGAGTTGAAGAAGAAAAGGATGACCAATATGGCAGGCGTCTCCCCGTCCCTTCCTGCCCACTGAGAAGTGAGCCTCTTAGCTCCACTATTCACTCCCTGCCACGGCGGACTAAAAACTCTGAAACTAAACCAAAAAGAATCCTTCCTGGTTTGCGTCAGTATTTGTTATGCTGATTCAAAACAAAACAAAAGCCTTGCGGCATGGTGGCGCACGCCTTTGATCCCAGCACTCCGGAGGCAGAGGCAGGCGGATTTCTGAGTTCGAGGCCAGCCTGGTCTACAAAGTGAGTTCCAGGACAGCCAGGGCTATATAGAGAAACCCTCTCTCGGGGGAAAAAAACAAAAACCAAACCAAAACAAAACAAAACCTGCAGCTGGCGAAACCTGCAGCTGGCGAACTGCACCATAACCACGGAAAACGCAGAGCTCTATTCTGAGACCCCTCTTCCCCATCACCTTTTCTACTCCACCCAGTCAAAGGCTTCAGTCTTAGCTATGACCCAAATCCTCCCCAGAGTTCATTTGGCCTCAGACGAGTCCGAAAGTCCTTCACGGGCATTTAATGTCTTCAAAGTGGGAAGCCAGTTGCGAGTGAGGCTCAAACCATTGTCTTCGGGCTCTGTGAAGGGCATCATAGTTAGCAGGCACTTCCTCCGAGTTACCTTTGCCTCTGAAAGAAAATTCCATTATCACACACATACACTGCCTTATTTAGGGTTTCTATCACCATGACAAATACACCGTGACCCAAATCTACTTGTAGAGGAAAAGGTTTATTTCAGCTTACAGGTCACATTCTATTGCCGGAGGAAGCCAGGGCAGGAACTCAAGGCAGGAACTGAAGCAGAGGCCATGAAGAAATACCGCTTATCGGTCTGTTCCCCAGGTTTGCTCAGCCTCTTATGGAAGCCAGACCCACGAACCCAGGAAAGAACACTGCCCACAGTGGGCTGGACTCTCCCACATCAATTGTTAATCAAGAAATGGCATAAAGATTATTTATCACCTCTATAGTTTCATTATTTTCTCCCTCCAACACACACACACACACACACACACACACACACACACACGCACTCATCTTTCAGGTCTGTTTGGAGCAGTTCTCCACTGACAAGGTTACAGATCCACTCAGGACCCTACCCTACATCAACTCCACCAACCAGTGCCGACAACTTCCAGAGCCCTTCCAGAAAAGCTGCTGAACTCAGCCCAGCCTGTGGTCTATCCCTGTTCCCTGGCCATCAATCAGTATACCAATGCTTTCTTCTCTGTCTCAACCACTTTTGATCCATCTGAACTGAGTGTTTGTGGGCCCAGGACATTGGAAGTCTGCATAATCCATCTCATATTTCAAATCAGAACTCATTTCAAATCCCTTTTCATAGTTGCTCTGCAATTAAACACGAGAGAGAGAGAGAGAGAGAGAGAGAGAGAGAGAGAGAGAGAGAGAGAGAGCCTCCTTTCCCTGTGTAGTGTTACAGCTCAGATGGGAAAGATATCCTGGCAGTCAGAACCTTGGGAGGGAAAACCCAGGAGGGTGGCTGCCGCTGCTCAGGTGAGGAGCAGTGCATTTATAAAACTAATACATAAAAGCCTGAATGTATACATCTCCGTGAGGCACCATGCTGTCCAGACGCATGGCTTTGAAAGTGAGGTTGTATATATTCAACTCCTCTGACCTTTGTCGGTATTCTGAGGTGGACAGGCAGTTTTGGTCACATGGAATCATCTGGCTGTCGCACAGAGGCACAGAAGAAACTCTGTGTCCCATTACTCAGCATCCACTGATTGGTGTCTCCCCAGGGTGGGCTAAGCTTTTACAAGTTGCAGAGAGCATCTTCAAGATCCCCATGGAGACGCCTTTCCGTATATACAAAGCGCCTGGCACTGCGTGATCATTTACAGTTAGCTCTTTCATTAAAGTTTTGTGAGTCACATTTAGCAATAACCTGCAACGAAGGAGCAATGGATGCAACGTTGTTATTCTAGAAGCGTCTCAGAGGGTATAACTCCAATTCCCTATTTTAATCTGTTTTCCTGAGCTCAGAGTTTAAGAATGGGTTGGGCCAATAGTTCTGCCTGCTGGATGATCTGAGGTCACAATGCAGAAGGTATTGCTAACATCTGTGCCTGCTAGTGTGGGTGTGTATGCACGCACCAGTGCACTTGATTGTAAGTGTGGATGTGGATGTCAGAAGTCAAAACTCAGATGTCTTCCACCACTGCTTTTCCATTTATTTGTTTGTTTATAATTTTTCGTGTTTTGCCTGCGTGCACATCTGCTTACCGTGTGTGCCTGGTGCCCGCAGAGGCTGGAAGAGGCCTCTGGATCCTCTGGAACTGGAGTTATAGACAGTTGTGAGCTGTCATGTGGGTGCCGAGAATTGAACCCCGATCCTCTGGAGGGGCAGTGTGTGCTCTTAACCGCCGAGCCATCTCTCTAGCGCCAACCTCGTTTGTGGTAGTTTTTGTTTGTTTTGTTTTATTTAATTTTTGTTTATTTTGGAGATGGTTTCTCTGAACCTGGAACTTCACCCGTTGTCTAGACTGGTTGCCAGTGAGACCCAGGAGCTGCCTGACTTCACGGGCCATCAGTGCTAGGGTTATAGATGTGTGCCTAGCCTTACGTGGTTGCTGGGATCCGAACTCAGGTCCCCCAGGCTTACACTGCATGCCGTTTGCCCATCTCCCAGGCCCTGCTGTACCTCAGATCTGTTTCCCAGAGTCTGTATGTTGGAAACCTCACCCCAGTGCAGTGTTGCTGGGAGGTAGGACCCTGATAAGAGCTCTTCCGTCATGCACGGCGGCTTGGTGCTGGTTATAAGAGGGGTTGAGCCTGCCACCTTGACCTCCTTCTTCCTCTCTCTCTTTTTTTTTTTTTTTTTTTTT
>NC_034612.1:36782650-36788230 GCF_900095145.1 Mus pahari
CTGTCTTCAGACACTCCAGAAGAGGGCGTCAGATCTTGTTACGGATGGTTATGAGCCACCATGTGGTTGCTGGGATTTGAACTCAGGACCTTTGGAAGAACAATCGGGTGCTCTTACCCACTGAGCCATCTCACCAGCCCTTCCTCCTCTCTCTTGTAGGCTCCCTTCCCACGATAGTATGAAGCAGCATGAAGGCCGTCACCAGGTGCAGCACTTTAATCATGGATTTCCCAGCCTCCGACCCCCACGAGAAATATGTTTCCACGCTCCCTGTATAGCTCCGCCTTAGGGCTTCCATTTCAGCAGCACAAGTTGGTGGGATAGTACGTCTGTCTGAACTTCTTCCTCTCTGTCGTTCTATCTCACCAAACTCAGTGTTATCTCCCAGTGCCAGCCACATCCGACGCTCCACGGTACCCCATTGCCCCGCCCTGGTTCTGGCTCTCTCCTTGTCGCCATGGGACTTCTACAAAGAGTCCATCTCCGGCTCTCCCACATCGTGACAAAGCCTGAGTCAGCTCGTGCCTGCAAGAGGTTCCCCAAGAGGCAAGGCTGTCTTTGCTAAGTACCCCCCAACCTCTGCCCACCTTCTCTAGCCCTACACTACAGGCTCAGCCCCGTCAGCTCAGGGAATGTGCAAGACTCCCTCTTGGTCTCACGACCCCAGCTATCCCTCTGCCCGTTCTTAAGTGTGGGTTGTATTATTAATCATCTGCGGCCGGGCTAATGGATCAGGAGACGGCTGCCACTGGCACTAAGTATGTTGGGAAGCTATTGTTACTCACAGATCCCCCCAAGAGGCCACAGCGCAACACAGGGGGCCAGACAGGGAAGCGCTAAGTTGGTCAGGGGGCAGAGAAAGGGAATGAGAGAGCTTTCATTGTGGTCTCTGTGGGAAGGAACAGTCAGAGCACGGTAAACAGACGCTGGGTTGGTTCACATCAGTGAGCTCTGTACATAGGGGGCTGTCCATACTTTTCTGGCCCTGCCTTTTGGGTGACTAGAACAGAGTGGAAGTGCTCAACTATGCCTCTGACCAATAAGTGGTTGGTCTTCTGCAGGCATCCGCTAGTCTTGTAGGCAGGCCCTGCAAGCAGCAGAATCCCAGATGTCAAACTGGTCAGGGTCGAAAACAATGTAACAAACATGGCCTTCTGGTTCCCTGCCCCACCCCCACCCCCACCCCGCTTTGTTCTTGGCTGGCATTAGTCAGGATAATGTGGCCCAGGGCTGGACTCTGGTAGCTCCTACATGAGGTGACCCTCTCCGAGCCTCTGTTCCCCAGGTAGAAGAGGGTGCCTGGCACACACTGTTGGGCCTAAGACTGTTGGCTTTCTCTCCTGTGTGTGTCCTGGCCCCGTCACCTCGTTAATGCCCTGGGTCTGGCTTAGCTGTCCCCTTTTCCTCTTTGCACACTCTGTGGTACACACAGCGCTGGCCACATGGGATCAAAGACACATCTTTCCACCCCACCCCACCCCACCCCACCCCACCCTGAGACAGAAAGAGATCTGAGTTCAGGAGCTAGATCTGAACCCACGGACCCACCTCAGCCCCCCAGCCCCAGTCATGTGCTCAGCTCAGTACCCATTTAAAGAATAAATGAATGGACTGTGATTGGCTCCCACTAGAGCCTAACTCCGAGGCCCCGCTGCGCGCGACAGACCTGGGCTTTCTGGTGCTGACTCCTCTCTCCCCGCCCTTTCTTGACATCAGAGCAAGGCATTAACCCATCTGCCCCTTGGGCCAGGCAGGCACCAGCTGGAGTGGGGCATCTGAACTCGAGAATTGATTTCCCAAGTGCACAGAGCCCCTGTGCACATCAAATGAGGCAGATGCCCTGCTAATGAGAGCAGCCCAGGCCTCGGCCTGCTGGGAAATGAGTGCATCACTCACCTCTGCGTGCCAAGCAGGCTTCCTTGGCTCCAGCCTGGGTTACTCTTTCCCACACCCCCTCAGTCGCCCCCCCCCCCGCCATCTTCATTCATCCCAAGCTGAAGCCAGTCTCCTTTTTTTTGTTGTTGTTTTTGTTTTTTTTTTTTGTTTTTTACTGAAAACCTCAGAGTATTAATGGAACGCATGAAATCTGCAATCCTAAATCACCCCGTGGCCACTTGTATCTGCTAGCAGAGGCCATTATGGCCCGCCACGCTCGCCAGCTAGGTTTCATTACCTTTGAGTCTGTTTTCCACAATGGCCAGAGTGGGGCTTCTGTGGGTAGCCTCTCAGATGGGCTCCTGCACAGGCGGAGGCATGGACAAGAGCTCGGCGCAGCTCTGGGATCTCAAATTGGCAGGCTCCCCTCTCTGCTAAAGCATTTCTTCCTCAGCTGCTGGGTGGCCTGTGACATTTGTTCCCGAGGAAGAGGAGCAGAAGAGCAAGCAGCTGCCCTGTCACCCTGGCCTCCTCCTGAGCTTGAGGCCACAGGGCAAGATGGAAGAGGCAGCTGCTATCAGCAGGCCTCCTAATTCCCTAATCCCCCTGGGCTTTCTGCCACAGAAGTGCCTCCACAAAAGGCCTGGAGTCCCCTGGGGGGGGGGATGGCAGCAAGGAGGGGATCCGATTTTGTGTCTGATAAATACTTAGTAAGTTTCATGCACCGGCCAGCAGATAGGAATGGAAGATATGAACAGGGGAAAAAATCAGTTTTCTGAAAGGTTCAGAGGTTCTGGTTGAAGGGTCCAATAAGAAAACATGACACGGTGGGCTGAAGAGATGGCTCAGGGATTAAGAGCACTGGCTGCTCTTCTATAGAGGCCTGGGGTTCGATTCCCAGCACCCACATGGAGGTTCACAACCATCTGTAACTTCAGTCCCAGGGGACCGGAAGCTTTTTTTTCTGGCATCTGTGGTCACAACATCCATATAATATACATACAAACGTGGAGGCAAAACCCTCATACACATCAATGTCAGCTCTTTGCCGGCAGGGGAAAGGAGAGAACCCGGTCCAGCCGAGTCTGTCCAGGGCTGAGTGGAATGGCGACTGTAGATGGCCAAAAGAAACACACCCAGACCGGGAGCTTTGTCAGAGGAACTCAGTTTAATTAAATCAGCCTCTTGCTTATATAGGGACTGACAGGGCCAATGAAGTTATTCTACATCAGCAGTAGCTAGGCAAAGGCGGGCTTAAGTAGGTCATGCTGAGTCACTGTAGTACAGAAGTGAGCAAGGCAGGTCCCTGGACTACAGCCAGGCTCAGGTCTTTCCATTAGGCCGTAGATGTTTGGCCCAACACATTAAATAAATCTTTAAGGGGCTGAGGAGATGTCTCAGCAGTTAAAGGCAGACTGCAGTTCTTCCGTAGGTCCAGAGTTCAATTCCTGGCACCCACACCGGATGGCTCACAACCAACCACCTGTTAACTCCAGCTCTGTGCATCTATACTGGCTGGCTTTATGTTACCTTGACACAATCTAAAGCCCTCGGAGAGGAAGGAGCCTCAACTGAGAACGTACCTCCATAAGATCTGGCTGTAGGCTGTAGTAAGTGATGGATGAGGGAGGTACCAGCCAACTGTAGGGACAACCCTAGGCTTGTGGTCCAAGGTTTTATAAAAATGGAGGCGGGGCAAACCACGAGGAACAAGCCAGTGAGTAGCATCCCTCTGTGGTCTTACATCAGTTCCTGCATCCAGGTTCCTTCCTTGGCTTCTTTCAGTAGATTGTGACCTAGGACGTGTGAGTCAAATAAACACTTTCTGAGTGTGGTGGCACATGCCTTTAATCCCAGCACTCGGGAGGCAAAGGCAGGCGAATTTCTGAGTTCAAGGCCAGCCTGGTCTACAAAGTGAGTTCCAGGACAGCCAGGGCTACACAGAGAAACCCTGTCTCGAAAAAAACAAAAACAACAACAAAAACAACAACAAAAAAACCAAATAAACCCTTTCTGCCCCCCCCACACATGTGCAAGTACACCCACACACACCCTCTAAAACAAAACAAACAAACAAAAAAAACAAAACAAAACATGCCCTAGAACACTGTATTCAACCTTCAAGGAGGGCTGGGAGCATCTGCATGGCTTGATGCTTTAGCTGAGTCTTGAAGGAGGCATGAAACACATGGGAAAACTTGGGCACCAAGTGAGAGATCACACTGCCCAAGCATCGAGCAGAACAAACGGGGTACAGCTTGCTTAGGAAACCCAAGCGCGCGCACTTCATGCTGAGGAGCTCGGTGAGAACACACAGTGGACAGTCACTGAAGTCTACACTGTCAAACCCACGTGTGGGCACAGATCACCAGAAGCCACAGCGGTGCGCATGCATCACCCCAGCACTCAGGAGCTTGAGGCAGAATCCCTGGCTTTGGATTGGACTGGGCTCCGTAGAGACGCCCTGTCTCAGAGAGAAATAAACGGAGCCATGGGTGTGGCTTAGTGGGAGGACACTTGTCTCGTGTGCAGGGCATCCTATGTTTGGTCCCCAGAGCTGCACAAATCAATCAATAAAACTAATATATCATGAAAAAGTAAAGTAAGGGCTCTGGGGAAATCAACAGGCTGCATGTCATAGCCTAAAATATGGCATCCACCAATAGCATCGCTGGCCCTCACAGTTGATCAACACTGGGTTTAATGTGAACACACTTTTGATGGTAAGAATTAAGCAAGAAGTTCCGTCTCACAGGCCATGGAACCTAGGACAAGTTGGCTGCAGTGGCTTCAGCGAGTCAACCAAGTCACCAGAGGCCCAGCCCAGCTCTCGGCCTCAACTGGTGTTCTTCCAACTCAGAGGGCAGCCCTAGCCCATTGTTAAAGCTTAGGTAAAATATTAAGGCCCAGATGGAATGCTAACGCCTAGATATCTGCGACCTGGCTAGCCTGCCATTATAAGGAAACTTTCTCATATATTTCTGCTGGAAAACTTTCTAATGCCAGGATTGGTTACATATGCTGTTCTGTTCTGTGTCTTTGGAAACCAAGCGAGATAGAAGACAGTAGAACTGCTTTGTATAGTTAGTCACAATAAGCTTGGACTCGAATCAACCACCCAACAGCACTTCCTGCACCTGTGTGTAAGCTTTTATGGTATAATAGAAGCGGCCCCTGGGATAGACCCCAACGTAAGAGAGACATCTGTACCAATATTAAGAAGCTATTTGAAATAAGACTTCCATTTTGAGCAGTGGTCCAGTAAAGTTTAAGTTCCCAAGACCTCCTTGAAAACTGACATCCTAGTTAGGTAACTGACATCCTGGTTAGCAAGTTAAGACATGAATGTTAGACGAGTCCCATCCTGGTCAACAAGTTAGGACATGAATATTAGACAAGGCAACCCCCCTGCCACAGTTGAATACGCCAACCAATGGGGGCAGGGTAAGTGTACAACAAAGACATGTTCCTAAGGAAATCCCCTACGCTTAAATCCTGATTGGTGAAATAACTTGGCACAGATATTTGTGGATTTTGGGCTTAAAAATCCTGTAGGATCGAGCTGGGCTTGGTGGCACACACCTTTAATCCCAGCACTTGGGAGGCAGAGGCAGGCGGATTTCTGAGTTTGAGGCCAGCCTGGTCTACAGGGTGAGTTCCAGGACAGCCAGGGCTACGCAGAGAAATCCTGTCTCGAAAAAAAAA
>NC_034612.1:36789106-36803525 GCF_900095145.1 Mus pahari
AAGAAGAAGAAGAAGAAGAAGAAGAAGAAGAAGAAGAAGAAGAAGAAGAAGAAGAAGAAGAAGAAGAAGAAGAAGAAGAAGAAGAAGAAGAAGAAAACTTTCTTTCTCCTTAACACACACTGCCTCGTGGGAATTGGTGTGCCCAGCCTCAGATCCCTTCCAGAGGCTCAGAGCCTCCTTGGCCTTCACTCTGTCCTGCAGACCCCTTGATAAGCCTCTCAGCTGCTGTACAGCCCTTTGTATCACAGCTCCTGTCTGTCCATGGTCCATGCCCCAGGCTCCACTTTACTGCTAAGTGCTCCTGACAGTACGCAGAGCCCTGTTTACGATGCACTCTGGGGGCTTCTTCCAGGAGCCCTTCTGCTTTCACTGAAGTCAGTAGTCATTGTGTAGACTTCTCAGGAGAAAAGGAGTTCATGCATTTGGGGAGGGACTTCTGCAGACTTCTGTGCATCTGAAACAGTGGAGTTCTCTACCCTTGGGGCATGTACTACACACACCAGAGCTGAACCTAGACAGATGCTGAGTGAATCTGGAGTTGCCATAGAGGCCACAGAGGCCAGCTGACATAGGACTTAGTCTGGAGAGTGGCACAATGTGACTTTCACTTTTCAATGTTCCCTCCAGGACCCAAGTGGAGGCTGGATGCAACAGAAGTCTCACACAATAACTTACATGAGAAATGATCAGATCCGGAACTGAACAGTGGCCGGTGGGTAGGGAGATGCAGGAAATAGAAACTCCCCAATCTCACCAGTGACGTAGTATTGGAGAGTAAGGGAGGGGAGAGGCATCAGGGATCTACCCACCCTTGTAAAGAATATCAGGAGGGGCACCAGGCAGAAAACCACCCGATGCATCCAAGGAGGAGAGCAGAGCCAGAGAAAGTACAGAGAAGAGTCCGAATTAAGTCAACCTAACTAGATTGAGTTCATTTAAATACGCACATCCATCCCAAGAACACCGGTATTGAATGGAAAAACTTAAGGGCTGGAGAGATGGCTCAGCAGTTAAGAGCACTGACTGCTCTTCCAGAGTTCCTGAGTTCAAATCCCAGCAACCTCATGGTGGCTCACAACCATCTGTAATGGAATCCGATGCCCTCTTCTGGTGTGTCTGAAGAGAGCAATAATATACATGAAATAAATAGATATATTTTTTAAAAACCCATAGGTTTAAATACCAATATAAATATTTAAACAACATAGTCGGGCATGGTGACACTTGGGAGAGAGATCTCTGTTCATTCCAGGGCTAGCCTGGACTACAGAGCGAGTTCCAGGTCAGGGAGGGCTACACAGACCAACTTCGTCTCAAACAAACAAAACCCCCTAAAAGGCAGACTGTAAAATCAACAGAGGAAGCAGAAAAAGAAGCACCCTTGAGATCAAAAGCACAAATACAGTAAAAGAAAATTCCAGAAAAAAAAATATATATATACCTTGCCAAAACAAAACAAAAAAAAAAAAAAAAAACCCAAAAGTGTTTTAATGGTAATATAAGGGGAAGTAAAGCAAAGCAACACACAAGAATAGAATATAGTTGACTGTCTGGAAGATGGAGTGGTCAACGCTGCCCACACATCTGACGACAGAGCCCCACACAGCCTGAAACCTGACAAAAGGTTCGCAGGGGGAAGACAAGCCAGCTATAAGATGGAGAACCCAATTCTTTCTTAACAACTGACTAAACGATCAGACAGAATGGCAAGCAAAGACACAAAGAACTTTGAAAGCGACTACTTCTCAAGACAGTGGACTCACCCCTTCGAAGGCACCCAGACACCCTCCAGATCAGACCATATTTTAGTCTAGGGGGAAAAAAATGTCAAGACTTAAAGGAGAATGGAATGAGACTTCAACCATTCCCATGAGTCACAGAGCATTAATGAAAGATTAGCCGTGGGAAGAAGATTGCACAATAACTAACAATCTGAAAATTAATGCGTGCTTTGTCTTAGCTAGGGTTTCTACTGCTGTGATAAAACGCAGTGACCAAGTGGGGAGGAGAGGGTTTCTCTCACCTTACAGTTCACAATCACTGATGGAACTCAAGGCAGGAGCTCAAGCAGGACCCAGGAGGCAGGAACTGAAGCAGACTCCGCGGAGGACCATAGCTTACTGGCTGGCTCCCCATGGCTTGCTCAGCCCGCTTTCTCACGCCATCCAGGCCAATCTGAGGGAGATGTTTGCTCAATTGAGGGTCCCTCTTGGCAGATAACCTTAGCTGTATCAGGTTGACGGGGAAAAACAGAACCAAATGACAAACAGCATAATTTACATGGCTGTATATTGTGGGAAGGGGGTAAAAACAACAACAACAACAACAACAAATGTGAAGTCACATATCTAGGTTTCAATAAAATAGAAAACAGAAACACAAAGAGACAAAGAGAAAATCAATGTAATCAAAGTTGGTTCTTTGAAAGAGTAAATGGGTCATGTTTCTTCAACAAAAGGGGTTAATAAAAGAGGAAGCTGTCTATAACTGAATCAACCTAAATGCCTCGGACACACAGACAGATACCGCATTATGTCACTCGCACACGTGGTGCTATGCCCTCAACCCCAGCTAAAAGGCAAATCCTGTCACTTGTGACAACGTGGATGAATGCGGAGGACTTTAGGAGGCAGAAATTATGTGAAGCCAATGTTTCTATTCCTCTTAATAAGGATGAGTCCCTGATGCTTTGTTGCGGTCCCCAGCCTGGAAAGGCTGACTTTGCCCTTGCTGCCACTGAGCCAGAGACCACCTGGAGTGGGGCCTTCCAATCTAGATGGCTCTGTTGTTCTACACCTGCCTGCTCTTCTCCAAGACACTACTACCTGCTGAGAGACTCTTGAGATATTCCTACAGGCTCGCACCTGTAGGACAGGCACCAAGAATGGATTGGTGGGGGATGGGCCTCCCCCCTCTTTATAAGCACAGACTCTTNGTAAAATTTAAGAAGCCTTGGACAGAAAATCATGTCTCAGCATTATTATTTCTCCCGCCATTTTCTCCCATACAGCTCCTGCCTCCCACTCAGGAACCCAGTTAGTGTGGCTGCAGGCGGCTACAATGCTTGTCTCACGGCCACGCTCCAGGGAGGGTATGCTGACAGCATAGGGTCTGCTTTCCAGACCGTCTCACCTACGGCCCGGCTGGGGAAGCGTGTGACCCATGACGTCACAGCTGCATCTCCTGCCCTAGGAAAACCATCTTCAGAACGAGATGAAACGTTCTGTTTAATTGGCCTATGAACTTTCACAACCTGTTTCTCAGCTCTTCTCTGTTTTATAAGTGTCTGGGAAAGCCATCTCCCATCATCAGGCCCGGACGTGCCTTATTGCGCCATCGTCATTTGTAAAGGGCCGGTGGATGACTCTCAGTTCTTCGCAAAAGGCTAAAGTGGGCTGTTGGGTTTTAGCAGCCAGGAGGTTTAAGCACTTGATCGGTATCAAGAAAGATGAGGCTGTTAGCCACCAAGTGAATCCTGATATAGGGGACCCTGGGCTTACTGTTGTTCCCCAGTGAGCTCACCCCTTCAAGTGACACTCGGTGACAGGAGTAGAAGGATGCTCAAACACAGAGAGAATGACAGGAGACAACTTGAAAGAGAAGAGAGGTTCTTGAGCAGAGAAGTGGCTTTGATATCGGCGGCTCAGGAGCAGACTTGGGCTCTCTTTCCCAAACACACTTTCCTGGATATGAAAACTTGCACTGACTGAGTCAGGCTTGAGACCAAGGCATAGAAATCCTGGAAGGGAGGATTGGCTGACTCCATGATCAGTTGTCATGTGATGACTTAAAGCTAGCTGCCCGTGCAAGTGACGGCGTCGGCTGATCTCATAGTAAATAAACTTAAAAAACAAAAGGGAGCGCTGACTCAGTGACAAATTGGGATTCAGGACCAGCAGTACATCAGCAGAGGAACACGACCCCATTCGGCTCTGTGCCAAGGGATCAGCTCATCGACCTTACACCGGTGCAGGCTCTCGGTGGAAGCTGCAAGAGCTTCCAAGGTTGCTGTGGAATCACCCGGTGGCCTCTACGTTATCCTTCAGCGCAGAACGAGACGGCAAACCTCTTTGTTCCCACTTCTCACCCAGTACTAGCGATAGCAGCCAGTCCTTACTCAATGTGTCCTACATTCTTGTACCCCGTGTTCACAGTTAGCCTTACAGCGATCTTACAAGAATCTATTACTTTTGCCAGCTTAAATGGGAAAACTGAAAGACAATGGAACAGAAATTAAATGGGGTTTTAAAACAGTAATAAATAAATAAATAAATAAATAAAAATAAAAGATCATAGGTCCCAGTGGGGAAGTGTCTACTGCTGCTTCACTAAGTGGACATACAAGTGTCCATCAAACTGCCCTGGAAATATTTATGTTCATTCCTATAGATGAGGGCTACTCCCAGCTGGGCAGAGCAGCCTCTTTTTGAAGGAGGCAGTGGTTACCACAGAGACTCACAATTGGTTGGAGAGCTGACAGTAAGTGAGTATCTGGTGCTAAGTGGAACATCTGTGTCACCTCCACCGAGCTGAGGGAACATCACAGAGGGCACAACGAGAAGACCACAAGAGTCCGAGGACTGCTGTACAATGCTGTCTTCTGGATATGACATGACCGTTGGCTCATGAACTCACACAAGTAGGAAACAAAGAAAGCTACGTTTCCATAGGAGTATTAAACCCACTTCAGGACACGGACATTAACTATCTGTAGGCGCCCCAAAATAGAACTTCAAATCCAACGAGAAAAAACTCAGTGGAGACATCACACAGTCCAGCCAGCTCATTTGATCAAACAAGGGACCTTAAAAAACCACAGATATAGCTGGAGTTTGTTCGACATTCTTCTCACTGGGAAAGAGGACCAGCAGGAAAATCAATAAGAACATAGCATCAACGAAACAAAAGCATCAACCAACGGCACCCAGCTGATGAGGAGCAAGACCTAGAAGAAAGAACGGCAAGCGGTGTGTGTTTTAGAGGCACGTGAAATGTCCCGATAGACCACCCTGGAGCCATACAAACGAACCTTAACGAAGTTTGAAAAACCGAAATCGTACGCAAGACAAGAGAGCTAAGCTATAAATAACAGAATAGCTCATGTCAGCAGGAGCAGATGGCTGGGTTTGTAGCCGGAGAGGTGACGCATGTGCTGGCAGGGTGTGAAGCTGAGCAGAGCCGGGAGCTGTCGCTGCAAAGTACCCAAGCGCCCGTGACATTTCTCCTGTGTAGCCATCGGCAACAGGGGGAAGAGGGTAGGAGGGGCGAATTGCAATCCCGCGGGGGCTTGAGGCTCAGTGGCATTCCACACGGAAGGATGTGGAATCAGGTCACACCAGCCTTGCAATTAACTCCTCATTCGACACTTCCACCTCCTTTCTCTGACCTCAAGCAAGCATCTCACCGAAGGGCTCTCAGTCTCTGTACACAGTTCATGGCATCTCTTTTGTGAGACTGTACCCATCCCTAAGACCGAGCATGACCAAGGAGCCAACCTCTAGGCTTGGAGATTTTCCCTTCAATCACATTTCAGCAGAACACCTGCAAAGTTTCCCATGCATTCTCCTCTTCCTCCTGCTCCTCAAGATTTATTAATTTATGCTATTTATATGGGTACACTGTAGCTGTCTTCAGAGACACCAGTAATCAGATCCCATTACAGACAGTTGTGAGCCACCATGTGGTTGCTGGGAATTGAACTCAGGACCTCTGGGAGAGCAGTCAGTGCTCTTAACCACTGAGCCATCTTTCCAGTCCTGCTCTCATACGTTCTTGACCTTGGAGGAAAAGGCCAGTAGAGAGACCAGCAAAGCAGCAAACTGCTTCCTCCTCCTGCGGATCATCAGAGGATCCCTTCCTCACACCCCCGTTTTGCTACTTCCCACAGGAAGCCGGCTTGAAAAGGTTCGATGTTCTTCTCTGCCCTTGAAGACACGGGTGGCTTTGTAAAGTGTCCCTAAAACCGAGAGTTCTTGAGATGCTCAGGACAGGTGGCTTGGAGACTCTCCTGCTAGGATGAGTGTTGAGCTGTAACAGTGTTGGAAAGCCTGGCTTTTCATTGTAGATGTTTCCGAAACACTTATTCTGGGATACTCTGTAGATCTCTCTTTGCCCAAGACAGCCTCATCTTCCAGCCCTTTGACAGCTTAGGGACACGTCTGTGGCTTTCAAAAGCATCCCACGTCAACACTAAGAGAGTCTGTCATCCCGGTCAGCCCAGTTCTTGGGGTGAATGTTAAAGCCATCACTCCCAGCATGCCTAGTAATTCCCACCCCGTGTAACTCCCGCACCAAGGAATCTGATGCCCTCTTTTGGCCTCTGTGGGTACTGCATCCTCATGCATATACTCTCCACAAGTACATATAATTAAAAATATAAACAGAGCTTAGTAGTTAAGAGCACTTGCTGCTCTTCAGAGGACCCAGGTTGTTATCACATGGTAGCTCACAACCATCCATATGAAACCAGTCCTTGGTGAGGCAACATCTCCTGGAGGACCACTGATACTTTGTAAAGTGTCCCTAAAACCGGGAGTTCTTGAGATGTTCAGGACAGGAACACTAAGGGGCCAGCGCAGTCCTTCCTCTTCAGCCCCCACAGCATTTAATAGCATCAATTCTTTAAAAAGATATGAATACCCATCCTCAAAGTAGATAAACTAGCTGGGCAGTGGTGGCAGATGCCTTTAATCCCAGCACTTGGGAGGCAGAAGCAGGCAGATCTCTGAGTTCGCGGCCATCCTGGTCTACAGAGTGAGTTCCAGGACAGCCAGGGCTACACAGAGGGGGGAAAAATTACCTCCAAAAGCAAGTGAGGTAAAATTAGAGTTTACAGTAAAGCCTTTTCAAAAGCACACGGAAGATTCTCTCAAGCATCAGGACCGAAGAACCACTGGCTTGATCTGCTTCTCTTCCCAGAATGAAGGAAGCAAGACCTCCTACTCTGGACTCAATCCCAGCGGCATCCAGATCTGCAGAGTACCTTTCCCGTGCGCTAGCCACATACTGAGGTGGAGTATGTGTTAAGTGCAAGTGAATGTATCTTTCATTCTGACACATTCCGTTCATTGTGTTAGCCCAGCCTGGCCCCAAACTCAAGGCAATTCTCCGGCCTCACTCAAGCACTGGGATTACAGGCATGAGTCACCTCACCTTTTACCTGTGGCGTCTGAACAACCTAAACGCAATCCTGCGAAGCGGCTACCGTTTCTCAAGTTTTCTTTAACTGGAAGCAGCCCGGATAAGGTTAAGTAATGTGAAATTTGCACAGCTGTTTAGACAGACGAGAGAAGTTGACATCGGATTCCAAAACTCCAGGCTTTTGTCCCTACGCCATACTGTCTTCAGACAACCTTCAGAGGGCGCAGGAGCTGTGACTCGGTGTGGGGATACACTGATGCAGTCTGTTCCCCCTGACAGTTTATGAATAGAAAATCCTCGTCAGAAGTCCAGTCCTGCAGAGAGTCCTGGTGTCAGGACAGCTGCCCACGTGCAAGAGGCTGACCATAATCTCATTTTAGAGAACAGCAAACCAGAGGAAAATTCAGGGCTAAATCACATTTGTGTTTTTAATCAAGTAAGCCAGTGTAATTGATTATGTAATAATTCCATTCTCTGGTTATGTTTAATCCTCAGGAAAATAGTAACTCCTCCCACTAAACTCTTCCTGACCCTGATTTTGAAGACTCACTGAGATGCCCAAAGCTGACAAGACTCACACGCCAAACACAGAAATGAGGTGCCTAAGAAATCAAAATGGAGAGAGTCCCTTTAATCGCAGAAGTGACTTCCTACAGGAATCCAGACACCATCCTAAAAGGGCTGTGGAGACTTCCTCCGTCTTGTTTCCATGGTGACAGTCTTGTCACTGACAGCCACGCTCTGGTTGGATTTTCTAACTGCTGCTGGGAAACCGAAGAGCTTGGCTGAGTTAACCAAACACAGAGTCACCCAGTATCCTAATAAAGTCATACATTGCTTACCTGTGACAACCATCCTTGGTTGTTAGCTTGACAGCATCAGGAGTTAGCTAAAACCCAATGGTTGGGCATATCTGTGAGGAATTTTTTTCTTTTTTTCTTTTCTTTCTTTCTTTCTTTCTTTTTTTTTTTTTTTTTTGTTTTTGTTTGGTTGGTTGGTTTTGGTTTTTTTGTTTTTATTTTTCTAGACAGGGTTTCTCTGTGTAGCCCTGGCTGTCCTGGAACTCACTTTGTAGACCAGGCTGGCCTCGAACTCAGAAATCTGCCTGCCTCTGCCTCCCGAGTGCTGGGATTAAAGGCGTGCGCCACCACACCGGGCAGGAATTTTTTTCTTAATTAAATCATTTGAAGTGGGAAGACTCATTTCTCATCTGGATCTTTTGAGGTGGGAAGATCCACCCTTAATCTGGTCCACAGCTTCCGCTGGCAGTCTGGATAGAGGAGATGGAAGAAGGAAGTTTCTCCCCCTGTGCCAGCTTGTTCTTGCTCTCACTAGCACATCCGTTCCTTCATTGGCATTAAAGCCTACTTCTCTGGGATTCTAGCATATCCTAAAGGCTAGCAGAGACATCCAGCCTCATGGACTGAACAGCTACTGGATGCTTGGACCTTCTGTTGGCTAGCAGCCATTGTTGGACTAGCTAGACTGTAGCCTATAAGCCATTCTAAAAAATGTTCATATACATACATGCATACATACATGCATACACACATACATGCATGTATGCACACACATATCCACACATGCATACATATACACATATACATATACATACATATACACATACATATATATACATACACACATGCATATATACATACACACATGTACATATACACATACATACATACACAATGCATACATACACATATACATATGTACACACACATTCATATACACATGTATACACTATAAACATACACATATACATACACACTGGTGCACACACATGTGTGCACACACACACACATACACTGTGGGTATTGTAGTCAAATGCACATTCTTCCCCAAACCTCCACAAACACATAATTAAAAGAAAAAATAGGGTTCGGTCGTTAAGAGGACTTGCTGTACTTGCAGAGGAACCAGGTTCAATAAATATACATCGTCATTCTTTAAGTTCTGCCCTCTAGAGAACCCTAAGACAATATCCTTCTGCAAACCAAAGAATTAACCTTCAACGGCCAAGGCTGATGATCATTGTGTAGGGGACATAGGCATGTGCAGGACAGGTCAACTAAGAGGCCTCATAGAAACAGAGGTGGATGACCCACGATGACACTGGCTTTCCAGGTTTGTGACAGTCTGTTGTTTTGCAAGTATTCTGGATTGAAACTAACACTGAGCGCATGTACGATGGTCAACCCTGTGCTATATAGCCTTCAAGGAGGCTCATAAATATTTAGGGAGAAAATGAGGGAGCTGGGAGAAAGTTCGATGCATATCTGACACATTGGCAGAGCTTTTTAGACATTTAATCTCATCTTACTGTCCACACAGACAGACTGAGTTGTAAAGAGTCCCTCATCCCTTCACATGCAAGTGCCGGGCCAGTTTCCAAACCATTATAACTGCGAGCCTGACCTTTCTGTTTTGTTTTGTTGAACTGTACTGCTTATCAAAGATATGGGAAAGCCATGGTGTACTGGCTCTAGCGACTTGACGCACACTAAAACAGCCCATCTTTGTGACACTGCAAGAGAAGACACTGAAATCCAGTCTTTTACACTTGAAATGCCAGCCCATTTCAACTCTACCTAACCCCAAGTCCCAGTGGAATGGCTTTGCCCTGCTGATGTTTCCGGCAGAGACTGATTGGGTGTGGTCCAGGCACTAGGAGTCTAGTTAATGGCCAACCATCCTCTCATTAGCATCCCAGGCCTCTGAGAATAACGGGAAAAGTCAATTTACTAGAAACAAATACTAGTACCGGAACTCTAGCCAACCCTGCTGTTGCTAGGTAACCATGGGGTGGAACCTAGATGAAATGCCCATAGTCCTCTGCTCCCCCACCTTCAACTCTCCCTCTCCCTCGGCTTATAGCCCCAAGTCCCACCTGAGTTTTATAATAGCCACGACATGCCATGTGCCATACAATAATAGCCCCGGAGCACCCTGCGCAGGGCAAAGCTTTCCACTGCCCACTTTGGCTCAGCATCAAAAACTATCTTGCTCTGTGTAACATCAAGTTAATGTAGTTTGCCATTAGCTCTAAAAGTTTAGCGTGAAGAATAGAATTGACATTCAGTAATACCCACAACTTGACATCACAATGTTCATACTGCATTTAAAAATGGGCCTTTCTTTTTGGTGGGTGTGTTGGTTTGAAAGAGAATGGGCCCCATAGGCTCATGTTTGAATACTTGGTCCCCAGTTGGTGGAAGAGTTTGGGAAGATTAGGAGTGGCCTTGTTGGAGGAGATGTGTCACTATGGACAGACATTGTGGTTCCAAAAGCCACCTAGCACTCCCAGTGTCCCACCTCTCTGCCTCTTGTAGATCAAGATGTGACACATTCGGAAGGCAGAGGCGAGTAGATCATTGTGAGTTTGAGGCCAGCCTGGTCTACAGAGTGAGCTCCAGGACAGCTGGGGTTACACAGGGAAACCTCCTATAGGCTTGGCTGAATTTTTTTTCCACTATCCCTGTCTGGGGGAAGGGGGAGGAGATGTGAGCTCTCTGTTATTCCTGCAGCCTCAACTTTGCTCCACCGTGGATTTGAACCCTCTCAATGTCTAACAGCAATTAACACTTTTTTTCCATAGGTTGCCTTGATGGTGGTATTTTATCACAGCAATAGAAAAAATAACTAAGAATGATGTACACAGGCAGTACTGGGGAAAGGTCAGTCGCTTACCTCGAGCTATATCTTCTGGAAGTTTCCATGACTACAGCTAATCATCTGTCCCACTGACAGCAATTTCATGTGTCTACTTTCCATGTCATGTGATCACCACTACACAAGTAGTCACCAGTAAGTCTAACCAATATAGGCCATTCCTGTGGCTTAAAATAACCACCACGTGGAAAATGGTCTCTAGCCAAAAATCTCCGCTGGCAAAATCGTGGCTAATGGGTTTAAAACTAAATGGTCCAAATGTGCACACAGAATTAGTCTTTCTCAAACACTTGAAATGGATGAAGGCTTTATCATCTAAGTGTGGTGGTTTGAATGGGAATGGCTCCTATAGGCTTGGCTGAATTTTTTTCCACTATCCACATCATCCCCCCACCACCCCCACCAGGGTTTCTCTGTGTAGTCCTGGATTCCTTGGAACTCGCTATGTAGACCAGGCTGGCCTTGAACTCAGAGATCCCCCTGCCCTTGCCTTCTGAGTGCTGGGATTAATGTGTGTCAATGGCTGGTAGTTTGTCTCGGGTTTCAGCAGTTCCTTGATGTTCAGTGTGCTGTCTCGCTCGGCTCCCATGCCTTACTCAGCCATCATGGACTCTAACCTTCTTGAAACCATCAGCCCAGTTAAACACTTTTTATCTATCTATCTATCTATCTATCTATCTATCTATCTATCTATCTATCTATCTATCTATCTATGGTTTTTCGAAACAGGGTTTCTCTGTATAGCCCTGGCTGTCCTGGAACTCACTTTGTAGACCAGGCTGGCCTCGAACTCAGAAATCTGCCTGCCTTTGCCTCCCGAGTGCTGGGACTAAAGGCGTGTGCCACCATGCCCGCCTACACACTTTTTTTAAAGCTACATTGGTTGTGATGTTTTATAACGCTAATAGAGAAGTGGCCAACACACCAAGAGTAGCATTTTAAAAAATAGTAACATCGTTTTCTTTTTCTTCAATACTGTCTAAAAGTGACCCAGTGTGTACTTCCAGGAATCTACTAGGGTGTTATTACAAATTAACACTATTATATAAGTCATGCTGCTGACACTTTGTTTTGGAGAAAGGGTCTCATGTGCCTTAGGATGGCCTCAAACCGCCCGCCCGTGTAGCTTATGTCGGCTTTGAACTTCCAATCCTTCTGCATGCTGGGTCTGTAGGCACACACCACCATGCCTGGCTTCCTTGGGTATTTTTAAAATTGTAAGTCTCTCATTGCAGAGGCTATAGAATAGGCCCTTCAACCTCGCAAATCTAACCATCCTTCTGGGTAAGGTGTCCCGTATATGCCAGTGGGCGTGGCCGGTGCCACCGACTTCACTTTAACATATCAGCTAGACTCTGTCTCTTTGAAATCTGGATATAGGCATATTCGGCTCATCATCTTCTCTTAGGAAGACGACCAGAGGCAACTTCCCAATGGTAAACTGCAGCAATCCACAGCCACCTGGGATGCACAGCCAAGAGCAGCCCAAAGCAGCGAATCCAGACATGGGAAAAGAAAACTTGGGAGCATCTGCCTGCAACCGGTCAGTGGGCTTCCACATCTGAAAAGAGAGGTGAGGCTCCTAAGGCAACTTGGAGCAGGTTCAAAGAATCTGATTTAGAAAGCTTCCAATGGGGGGGAGGGGGGGAGACAGAGGCAGATGGATCTCTGAGTTCAAGGCCAGCCTGGTCTACAGAGGGAGTTCCAGGACAGCCAGGGTGACAGAGAGAAACCCTATCTCAAAACACACGCACACACACACACACACACACACACACACATACCACACACACGAGAGAGAGAGAGAGAGAGAGAGAGAGAGACAGAGACAGAGACAGAGACAGAGACAGAGACAGAGACAGACAGACAGATTGAGCACTGGCTCCCATTTCCTGCTGTCAGCTCCTCCCTCTTCTGAATAAGCAGTCCCAGGTTTAGGTATGCAGGGCCACACTCTCCCTGCTTCCCAAGGCTGTTCAAGTACGACTCACAAGGCAACTTTCAAAGGCTGTGTTATACTCACTAAGATGCCTTCAGGCTATGGTTGATAACTCTCACATCAGATCAACGCTAGACTGACAGTGAGTTCACAGAAATAGGATGCAAAGCCCCAAATATGGTCCAAACATGTCAATTTGGGAAACCCAGAATCCAATTAGAACCCCTTGGTTTGAGGTGGCAGGATTCTTCACTTCCAGTAAGAATGACTAGTCTGACCATCGAAACGGCTATTTTTCTTGATATCAAGCCAGTTCTTTTGGTGATGATGGTGTGTGTGTGTGGGGGTGTTTTTTGTTTGTTTATTTGTAGTTTTCAGACACAGGGTTTCTCTATGTAGTCCTGGCCATCCTGGAACTTACTCTGTAGACCACGCTAACTTCCGACACCTGCTTCTGTCTCGTATATGCTGGGACTAAAGGCATGCACTACCACTACTCTATGTGATATTAAGACAGTAATCACAGTGTAAGTTTTTTTCTCCCCCCTCCCCCCAAGTTTGAAACCAGATAAAAACTGAGAAAACACTTGAAATCACCGTGAACAACAATAAATGAGCATGGTGTAAAATATTCTACAACTTTTCTCAGGAGTCAGCCTTGATAAGGATGACTTTGCAACCTATTCTTAGGGCAAAAGTGAAATATCCACATGGCATGGGCTTCTCAATTCCATTCCCAGCCACAGCATTAATTAGCATCCTCCCATCCACAGCCCTTTCAACCAATCATGATTTCTAGATCCCCATTCTGGACCTGCACTGTTCTCTAACGCTGTGTGTATGTTCCAATCCAGGCTGCCTTTGACTCCTTAGGTGACTTCATTAGTGACATAGACTGTGTACACCTTCCAGTTCCTCAAGGATGACATATATAAGTGTCAGTTACAATTAAAAACAAGGGGGGAAAGTGTTTGATGTTCTTATGTTCACCCAAAAGGTCTAACGGGGGACAACTTCCTAACTCATTTTTCGAGGCCACCATCCTTATGTAAGATGCTGATGGTCCCTGCCCCCAGTTGGTTTTGATTGGTCAATAAAGTTGCCCAGCAGCCAGTGTCTGGGCAGGGAGACAAAGGAGGGACTTTAGGATTTGAGGGCAAGGGGACCAAGAAAAAGGAGAATTGCCACGCCAGGAAAGGAGTAAGGTCCAAGCTTGAAAGCTGCAGGAGACTTACCAATCACATGAGATTAGAGAAGAGTGGCCCCAGCCCGTCCCTCCAATTGGGTCTAGGGTAGCAAAGATGGAATATAGATTTTAGTAAGTAATAACTCAGGAGCATCAAAGGGGAGGCGTTAGAAACATGGAAGTCTGGGAGTGGCCCAGCCATTGAGCTGATTAAGGCATATTAAATATAAGGTTGCATGTGTGTCTTATCTTCATTTGGGAATTCAGAACACTGGGGCAGGTAGTGAGGAATGCACACTGCTGCCGCCGCCGCTGCCGCCACCAGTATCAATAAATCAATGTCAATGGAAAACTAGCCAACCAAATTCTACCAAACGGCTGGGCATGGTGGCGCACACCTTTAATCCCAGCACTCAGGAGGCAGAGGCAGGCAGATTTCTGAGTTCGAGGCCAGCCTGGTCTACAGAGTGAGTTCC
>NC_034612.1:36803567-36842629 GCF_900095145.1 Mus pahari
TGAGGAGAAGGGTGGGCTGGGGTAAAACAAGTGCTCCCTCTTGAAAAACCAAAAAAAAAAAAAAAAAAAAAAATCTACCAAACGGAACGCAGGAGCCACGTAAAAAGACCACATACTGAAGCCTTGTGGTGTCCACTTCCAGAATGCATGGATAGTTCCCTAAAGGACCAGAACTGTCCTATACCACAGTGATACAATGAGGGTGAATAACAGCTGATTACCTCAGTAGCTCAGACATGTGATGTTTCCAATCCGCCCTGGAAATGATCAAGGCCACATAGGAAGAACTATAGACGACATCATCCTCAGTGTGAAAGGTGGAGCTTCCCTTGGGGATCAGGAAGATGCCCCGCCCCTTCTATGGCTTCCGTTCGGAGTAGCGCTGGAGGTTCTAGCCAGAGCAATGGGACAAGAGGAAATTCGAAGCATCCGAATTGGAAACAAAAGGCCAGGCAGAGTCTACAAGCACCTTGCCTGTCACTGCTACACTTTCATGGTCAATGGGTCCGAGAGCAGACACTGGGCAACACAAACCAAACCATGAGGAAATAGAGCACCCCTATTTCGATGGCAATTACTCAACCAAAAACCATAGCAGAGGTGTGAAAGGGGGGCGGAGAAAGCAGATTGGCGAGTTGCTGGCAGGGGGAAGCTGGCACGGAGTTGGGAAACACCGTGGTTGGTTGTTTAGACTTCGTAGCAGAGGATTCCATAGGATCCAGCATTTCCCACATTCACGCCCAGGAAGAGACAGTCAAGGGCTTAAACGTTCTCAATCTGTCATCAAACGATGGGGCAGGGACAATGAAATGTTCTTTAAGCTTTGTTTTATTTCTTTGGTTTTGTAAGACAGTGTCTCTGTTATTTAAGCTTTATAAGAAAGGAAATTCTCTCAGAGGCAGAAGGATGGCAAGCTTGAGACCAGCCTGTGATATTTAGCAAAACTGAATTTAAATTAAAAAAAAAAAAAAAAAAAAAAGGAAATGTTGGCACTCTACTGAGTCTTGGGAACCATTTAATAATAGACACAAAACAAATCCTTCATAATTCCACCTATGAGGGGTGTAAAACAGCCACACACACACACACACACACACACACACACACACACACACACACACACAACCTGGGGTGACCGAGGCTCAGCCAGACAGGAAGGGAGAGAGGCCATGGCTACGCAATAAAGATGGAGAACTCCCAAGGTGGCTGGCTTCCTTACTATCCAGATCTGGGACTGGCACCTTAAACAAAAGCTTTGTGGGCTCTTACCTCCCACCAGCAGCAACCCTCCCTTCCCCCTTCCTCTCTCCCCCCCTCCCACCGATGGACTGGCTCAACAAGTCTGAGGCCAGGCCAGGCCAGGTTATAAACCAGTTGTGAGCCAATCATTTATCTCCAATCTGACTGACCCTAATTACAGGAAAGAAAACTTCAGATACTGAAAACCAGATCAGTCCTCAGCAAGAGACTAAAACTTTGTTTCTTGACTCCCTCGCCCCAACCCCTCTTGCAGAGGGTCACACATCCCCCCAACTGCCTTTCCTCATCTGCTGTCTGCTGCTGTCTTCTGTGTTTGAGACTTCTCCACTACCACCTGTCTGTCATGCCAAAGATTTTTTTTCCTGCCAGTGAGGAGTCACTGTTTTAACACAGAGAGCGTCCGGTCCAGATGGACAGCTTGGGCAACTGGACAAAATGCTAGGGGCATTCGGCTCCGTTAACTGGACCCTCGGGAAGGGTCAGAAAGGCCTTCATTTTACCTCTCCGCAATGAAAAAACAGCTATGGTTATGAGCTTGGGCACCCAAGTCCTAACCAGTTGGAGCCTGGTGGCTGAGTGTGTCTGGTAGAGCTCTCTCAGCTTCTAGAGAGACACGAACTCTTTCGTGAGATGAAGACTGACTGACTGACATGGCAAGAAGTAAAGTACTCCATCTAGGGCCACAGAGACACTGCTAACGTTCTTCCTTCAGAAGCTGAGACAGAGGGCTGGGAGGGACTCTGGGTGGGTACTGCCGCCCAGTAAGAAGGGCTTCGAGGCTGTGAGCAAACCTGGGAGGCATGACTTCATCTGTTCCCAGTGAGACGGGAGATGTGCTACAGATGAGGGGAGGAGGGGAGACTGAAGTCACCCACAGTATGGCACGTGAGGGCTCACTTACTGTTGACAACTGTCTTTCAGAGCCCCAACAAAGCAGACTTCCGCTAGGCGGCTCTCAGAACAGAGAGCTGCTGGGAAAAAAGAGGGAGGTCCAGAGACGATGACCTCACCAATTACAGCTCAGGTTACTTGGATCTGAGTGAATGCTCCAGACAGCACAGGAGCAAAGGAGGAGGGACAGACGGACAGACACTGGCCTCTGGGAACTCACCTCTTAGAAACTAGGGATCTGCCTCAAAGGCACGTGTGCCATTACATAACAGCCACTCTGGACCTGGTGGTGGTTTGCTGGGGCCAACAACAGGGAGCTGACTGTGACTTCCAAGACTTATCCTTGCCACAGGCTCTCCACAGGGGCCTACGCTGCCACCATGCCACAGGCCTGAACAGACGTTCCCTTGTTAGAACTTGTTCACCTTGGGAAGTCACAGGGCTGGTGGAGGAGACCCCACAAAGCACCATTTTCTATGTGCGGGGGTCTATAAGGGCTCTGGAGAACAAAAGCTGTAACTCCAAAAAGGACTAATACATATTCCTAAAACGTATGCTTCTAATTTCAAATACACTTTGGGCAAAAGGACAAAAGTATAGTTAAAAACCAACAAGCACAAATAAGCCAACTTTAATAGATATTGTTTTGTATTTATATAGCGCCTTCTTCAAGAACCTTTTAAATGCTTTACAGATTTCCTCTCTAATGGATCCCCACAACAACCCTGTGAGGTAGGTATTACTCCCGTTTACAAGAGGGNGACTGAAGCACAGAGAGGTTAGGTGACTTGCCCAAGGTCACACAGCTAAGCTCCCTGGAGAGTGGACTCTCCAGCACCTTGCCTCCCAGCTCCCAGCCACATCCCTCCTGAGAGAATCTTTAATGAAAAGCATCTTTACACAAAGTATCAGGAGGAGCATGTTGTGAAAGTGAGGTCTTCCTGCGGCCATCATGGAAAGAAAAACCCGACGCTGATGGCAGAGGCCGTAAGGCCGCCATAGCACATTTCCTGCCCCCTCCAAAGCCACGCGGCTCCTGTCTTGAGTAACCTTCTAAAGGTGAAATTCTCATGACAGAAGCTGCATGAATCAGAAGTGGGCTTAACTTACAATGTTTACTTTTAGCTAGGATAATTCATAGAAACTTTTGTTCTAATATACAAAATTTGGGACAGCTGCCCAAGCAAACGTGTGCATAATAACACAGCAGCTAGCCTTGTCTGAAACTTGCATCTGCCCTCATCATAATCACAGGCAAACAAACGACAGTCCCCTGAAGTGTGTGCTGGGCGGGTCACCTCTGTCACCTTCCTTTCTTTCTCACTCCCTATACCTGCCTCCCCAGCCCCAACCCCAACCCTGCATGTTTTTTAAGCTTACTCAGTCCCTGATAAAATTTAAAATGTCTTCCTCAGATCCATCTGCACNATAAATAAAAAGTAAATTTAGAGCCAACACCCAGGAGTCCTTCCCCTGCAATCCGTCCAGCACAGACTTGAGCCAAGCAGGCCTGCCTGCCCGGAGCTTGAGTATTCAGTGCTGCACAGGCAGCCTCGAGGACCCAGCCCCACTGTAGGCCTTGCTGCAGCAAAGGCAGTTCTGAATTCCAACACGATCTAGCCTAGGCCCTTGCAGCTCTCTGCTCTCGGCTCTACCTCTCATGCACTTGGTTGTGGTTCTCTGTGCGATGCTGGCAGATCACAAAACCCGGCCAGGGTAAGGCTTCACAAACTATTAGAATGAGTTTGCCAAAGGCCATCTTCTTCTCCCAGCACATCTGTCTACAAAGCCCGATTAGCTAAGTGACCCCGTCACAAATCTGCTTATGGGATGAATAGATGAAGTCATTTCCTGAGCTAAAGGTAGAAAATAAGTGTTAATCATAGCAGCACAAAAAAACATTTCTTTTTGCTGTTTGTTTCTCAGTCAACAGTTTTAGTAAAATAGCTTTAGAAAACCAGGGGCTTTATCAACAGGCCACCACCACCACGGCATGCGGAGGTCAGCGTGAGGCTACCCAGAGTCTGACAGCTGCGACTTTGACTAGACTCCTCATCCACTTTCTGCAAGTTACGTTCAGCCACTGTCATACCTCTTGATGTCTGGCCGTACGTGGAGACTCCCCGTACTGTTTCTTAAACTCCCAACAGATCTAGTTGTATGCGTCTGAACACTGTTCCAATAGGATGATCGGGTCAGGAGGGGGAGGGACTTCTGGGAGATTACTACTTCTCTAAAATGTCACCTTCCAAAGGGCGTGAGCTGCCCTGCTGCTGCTGGGGCTCTGGCTGTTCTACTAGTCCTTCCCAAGGCTAAAAGGAGACCGGAAGAATGCCGCCGCGACGCCGCAGCTGTGCGCGGTCCTGGGGTTCTGGCTGGCAGAGTGCCGGTTTCACGCTGGGACTTCCTTCATCATTCTAGCAACAGGGAATTCCTACTTTACTGAAATTAAAGCTTAAAAAAAAGTGACAAACTATAACCCAAGAACAAAAGCCTAGCCAGAGACAGTCCCTCCTGACAGCACCGACCCCGCTCATTGCAATCATCTCATGATTATCTTAGTGATTTCAGCTACAATGTTCAGTTCACCTTGAAAACAGAAATGAATAACAGGGCTACTTCAGCTGACAAACTAATAAAATATGCTAAGACTTGCTGGTAGAGTCACTGGCACTTCACACAATGCTTGGACTCAACCAGTTTAAGTAAAATAAATAAGGAAAAAAAGATCATTACAAAGCCAGTCTTTCCCCTTGGGGAATCAAGAAGCCAGTTTTGACCAGCTGTTCCCTCCATGTACATACACTGTATATGATCACACGCTTCTCCAGAGAAGCAGGGTATCTTTGACCTCCTGACACGGGGCTCTGTGTCTGTGCTCTGTGCGTCAGGAAGGCAACTGCAAGGGTTGGGCCCAAAGGTATTTTCCGGGATGCTCGACGAGACCGCCACTGCTCCCACGCAGTGTACGCATCCCACGCGCTGGCGCACAGTGCAGTGTGCTCAATCAGCCTAGCACATTCTAATTCTTCCACTGCCATCCTGAGGAACTCAAATCATCCTTGGTGCAATTACTACAGAAATGTGTGGGCAGCCGGCAGCTGCTTTCCATGAGAGCTGGTGTCTCTGATTTCACTTCCTTGTGTGAACTGCACACACAGCATGATTCCTGAGCAGAAAATTCAACTACTGTGACCGGAAAGGCATGTTAATCCACAGTCTTTGATTTATTGTATGCAAAGTGAGCTACTGCCCTGAGCGTCCTGCATCTGTCTGTCTGTCGCTCTCTCTCTTCTTGAACATCTGCTTGATCCTTTCTGAAACAACCAGAGAAGCATGTAGAAGCTTCTCCCCACCGTGGCTCCTTTCAGTCCCGAGACTGATAGAAAAGAATGTAACCAGACTCTGAGTTCTTGGAGATATCAGATGTCAGTCCGTAGAATTCTTCAATAGCTTGGGCATCGATTTTCTGTGAGGCAAAACAGAAACGTTAGCGCTTCCAGCTTTGATAAGCATGTTTTAAACTCCAATGAACAGCAGTGTCTATCCCATGTCACTCAGCACAGAGCAAACAGTGTTCAGTGTTCTCCATGGCTGAGGAGAAGCCTGTGGGAAACACCTTGAGCAACAGGTCCAAAGCTGAACACAACAGCCAGCCTTGAGCCAGCAGCTCTCCTAAGTGCCAGCAGAACCAACCATATGAAACACATTAGTTGTCAACTAGTTTAGAAGTGTAAAGATGGTCAACCCAACAGTCTGGCCTGGCGCCAGGAAAGATGAGCGACAGTGTCAGTAAAGGACCAGCACAAGGACTGATCAGAACGGTCAACACTGATGACACGCCAGTGTCTCAACTGCTCTATCCATCCAAGCAACCCACAGCCAAGTGCACAGAGTGAGCAGGAGGCACTAGCGAGCAGTGGGCACTGTGGGGATGAATCACAGCAACGGAAGGATGAGAGCCAGGCTCAGAGGCACTGTGCAAATGTGCTCACAAAGCACAGGAAAACACCAATCACCACTGTAAAACTCCAAACTGCAACAAGGGCGCCGGCCGGGGTGAGGACTCCCCACACTTTCATCTGCCTGGTGGCTACAAGCATCCATCTGAGCATGCTCACCTCCGCAAAGGAAGCCCAACCTGGGTGTGGAGGATGGCCGGCCCCTGGGAGGCCTGACTGACTGAGATCGGCCCCTATGGGCTCAGATGTTTGGATGCTTAGTCTCCAGCTGGGGCAGCTGTTTGGAAAGGACTAGGAGGCGTGCCACTGCCGGTGGGCTCTGTGGGTTTATTCCCACTCTCCCAGGAGGGTTTCTCGGCCTCCAGCATGCAGATCAAGGTGTGAGCTCTTCCTGCCTCTATAGTGGACTCTAAGCATCTGAAACCATAAGCTCAACTAAATGCTCTATTTTATAAGGTGCCTTGGTCCTAGTGTTCTATCACAGCAAGAAATCCTCGCTACATTGGTTTAGACATCTGTACTTGAACTCTGACTACAAAATAAAGTCCTGAGCAACTATTTAATTAATTCCACCAATCATACAGGAATGAGAAGCTATGAAGGGAAAAAGTAAAGAGAAATGCCCAACTCCAAGGCAATTAAGAAGCTACTTACTTCTACAATGTCGTCATCAAATAACAACCAGAAATCATGACTCTTAACTATTGCAATATAATGGCCTCGGTTGGGACCACTAAAACAAGAGAAAAAAGAAAAGTTAATTAAAAAAACATTATATTACCTTCTTGTCCTAAATTTCAAAATTAAAAAAATATGAAGTGTATCTGTGTGTGATACACACACACACACACACACACACACACACACACATTCTGCAGGTGCCCCCCAGGGGCTGGGGTCTGCCTCCTGAGACGGGTGCTGGAGTTAACTTTCCCGCTCTAGAGGAATGAATACTATGTGCTGAGAGATCTGGCACACAGCTAGGTGGCCTGGCATTTAGTTGGCATGTATAAGGCTCTGGGTTTAGCCCCCAAATCACATACCCCTGCAAGGAAGGGCTACAGGCATATGCATCCACCCAGAGAACACATGCCCTGTGGATTCGAGTGGGACTGTCCGTGAATCTGGCTGACTGGGGATGGCAAATGCTGTGACATGGCGGGACAATCACAGCACTGAACTGTTGCGTGTCATGTCTACCACCACTCAAATGCTTCTCATAGTCCCTGATGCATACACACCTCACTACACTCGGGAACAGTCTGTCTGGCAAAATCTATTCAGGCAGCATCATTTCAACACCAAAACCAAAAAAGCAAAGGAAGCCAACAGATGACCAGTCATGTTCTATAAGCTGTGACTCAGAGTCAGACAAGAATAAAAATGAAGGTACAAAGCTAAAGTATTAAAGGCTTAGAGGAAGGGATGATAGAGTACGTATTTCAAAAGCTAATTTCAAACAAACTGATCTTGACAAAGATGAAGAGCATTGGAGTCTAGCCAAGTATGGGAGCACAGACCTGGGATTCCAGCACTGAGGAGGCCAAGGCCACCCTGGGCTTCACAACAATGATTCAGTCTTTTTTAAAAAAAGATGTGGGGTGCTGGAGAGATGGCCCAGGGTTAAGAACACTGGCTGCTCCTGTAGAGGATCTAGGTTCAGGTCCCAGCATCCACATGTTGGCTCACAACTATCTGTAACTCCAGTTCCAGTGGATCTGATGCCCTCTTCAGGGCTTTGAGGGCACCAGGCACAAATGCAGGAAAAACACAGTTATTATTATTATTATTATTATTATTATTATTATTTAAAAAAAACAAAAAACAAAACCCAAGTCTGTCTGGCCACTGTGAACACCCTGAACATGCTCTCCAGAACCACAATTACCTTCCACAGTGAACCACAACAGCGACCAGGTCATACATTCTGTCAGGGTTGGTCGCATCTCCCGAAGTGTTAAACAGACGGAGTTCTAAAGGAAACACCACCCGGTAAGAAAGCTTTGTGTATCGGTGAAGCTGGTCCATATACTTAAACCTCTTCAGGTGCAGAGCCAGGATCATGGGCAGTTTCTTAACTTTCATACTGAAATATAAAGATGAAGACAGAATTTCAGAAAACATTCACTGTGAACTTAAAAGAATTATTAAGTTTGGTGCAAAAGAATTATGTTTTTGATCCTATTGAAATCTGACTTTAATACTGGAATAATTCCCCTCCCCAATCTGCGTAGCCCTGGCTGTCCTGGAATTCACTTTGTAGTCTGGACTGGCCTCAAACTCACAGATCCCCTGCTTCTGTCTCCTGAGTGCTGGGATTAAAGGCGGGCACCACCACTACATTCTTAATAAATATGCTTCTGTTAGACATCATTTTAGTGCACACATCTCACTTCATTTTTTTTTTGATAATGATGTATTTACTTATATTTTATACTATGGAACTGATATTAAACAAAAAGCAGATATGAGAAGTTTTGGTTTTGGGTTTTATTGTTTTTGTTTTTTTTTAGTTGAAAACGTGTCAAAAAAGCAGCAGAGACAGCTGGCAGCATCAGCAACTCGTCTGACCCAGGAACACTAAGGAAGGCGCAGTGCAGTGCTAGGTGAGGATGTTTCATAGAGGAGAGGAGTCCCTGAAGATGCAGAGCACTGTGGCAGCATCAGAAGCTGACAATGACCAATTGAGAGCAGCCCACAGAGCCAGTCCTCTTACAGCTGCAAAAATGGTCATTTGTCCTCTCCTCCCAAAAGTGACCCACTCTTGATCTGACTGTGACCTGGGGGACAAGTGGACTGTGGCCAGTGACAATGACTGGGTAAGCAGCAGCTGCAGCAACAACAGAGCTCACCCCTGAGCCAGTTACTGGGTTTGCTGCTCTGTGAGCTGCTACAGCTTTCTGGATCCCAGCAAAGCCCGTGCATCAGAGGCATTGCTCACAGCACAGTGTACGGCTGCTCAGCACAGTGTACGACTGTAGCCAGCACTCTCATCAGACAGGTCTGCTCTCTACCACAACAACCGGGACCTCACACAGCTCAGCCAATGCGTCCCCTAACAGGAAGGCTGTGGAGCTTGGTCTCGCCTGCCCACCGTGTCACCTAACCCGAGCATCTTGACAACAATTTTCAGGGCAGACACTTCCACAGGCTGCAGGGTACAGCAGGAGCTTTCTAGGAGCTTGATGGATCCCAAGGCATAGAGTTTTACACTACAGAAATAAATAAACTGATTTCCCACTGTTTTGGTTCCTACTTTGATTGATAAACACATGCTTGAACCTGCTTATAATGACTTAATTGCTCTGCCCACGTAGCAGGGTAGTTTTCCAGCCTGGTCTACCAAGTGAGTTCCAGGACAGCCAGGGCTATACAGAGAAACCCTGTCTCGAAAAACCAAAAATAAATAAATAAATAAATAAATAAGTTTAAAAAAAAAAAAAAAGTTTTCCCTAGAGCCTCTGACTTAGTCTCAGGTTCTGGGCCTCACTGACAGTGTCAGATATGAGTTCATCTCAAGCGGTGGCCCTTAAATCCGATCAAAATAAACCTCTCAACATTAATCATATTGGCTCCTCTCCCTAAAGAACTGGAATTACAGTGGGAAGGAGAAGAGTCTTCATGGAAGCTACCTGCGTACGAAGCAGGGAGACCCAGGATGTAGCTTTCCAAAGTCATGGCCATGCTCCAGGGTTTGTTCGCCACAACAAACTCAATGCTATACCAAGCGAGACGGTGGCATTTCCTTGGTCTGCCTTCTGAACCTGAGTTGAACTGAATGGATCTCACCACAAGGAGAATGGTTCCTCCCACAACAGTATTAAAGACAAATTCAGAGTGTTTGCCACAGTTAAGAATCACAAGACACCTTGTGATATATGAGAACAATGAGATATATTCTATGAAGGGATAAAATAATCTGGAAATCAAAGAATTTGGCTTTTAACTGTGAAACATCCTAATGCTATATTTGTTTTCTTCTTCATTGCTATCTCACCCACTGTCGCCTGCCCTCACAGTCAATTCTCTTCAGAGCAAAGCTCCCACGACTCTCCAATCCTCCACCGACACTTTACATACTGGCCTTGACCCCTGGACTGCTCCACGCCCCAATCTCACCCTTTTTTCCCTTCTTTTTACGAGCAATCCATTTGGACTATTAGGACCAGAAAAGAGCAGTCTGCATAAGCAAGGGAGGAGGGACTGAGGGCATCTGCAGGAGGGATGGGAAAGGGTCAGGCTGGGAAAGAGAAGCTGGTTACTTACAGGGTGCTAACCAAAAATCGAGTATATGTTACAGGTTATTTGATCACACTGTGAACCCCAAGACTGTTGTTTATTGGAAAGTCTTGTCTTTGGTTGTGGTGTGGCTCAGTCTTAGCACATACCTTTAATCCCTCTGGCTAAAATACAGACAAGCTCTTAGTACACACCTTTAATCCCAAACAATGAAGGTAAAGTTAGTTTGTAGAAGGAAGCGACCATGTTTGAAAGTAATGTCTAGTTGAGAGGAACAAAGTGACAAAGCAGAGAAAGATCTGACAGAATAGGATAGTCCCAACTCTCAGGAGAACAGAGAGCAAAGAGAGTCTACTTAAGAGCAGACGAAGAGAGCGGGGGAGGCAGTGTTACCAGGACAGTTATAGACAGACAGGTCGAAGAGAGAACAAGCTAGACACAGGTGAAGGCAAAAAAGCAAGAAAATGAGAAGGAACCAGATTAGAACAGACTGCCGAAGTTAGTCTGAGGCCAAACAGAGCAATTCAGTCAGAAGCTGAAAGAAGCCAGATTTAATCAGTCAGCTTAGAGAGGAGTCTGAGCCACAACAGCTGAGTTGACCAGCCAGGCAGTCAGAGCTCAGAAAGAATTAGGAAGGGGTGAGCTCATTCAGACTGAAGACCTTCTAGGTCTAGATTAGATTGCACCGAGGCTAGAAGCTTCCAGGACAGGCTTAGGTTAGCAGACAGAGGCAGCAAGCCTCAGAGATGACAATTACATCAGGCGAATAAAAGATACTTTTACAAGTAAAGTCTGCAGGAGCCGATCTTCACTACCAGAGGAGGGAATTACAAAGGTTAAAAAGGAAGCACAGCAGGGAAGCCCATGCTGTCAGCTGCAAAGGGAGCCACAGCAAATCCACAATTCGTGGCTTTCAGTACAGACAGGTACAGAGCAGACTTAAGAATGTCCACACATCCTCTTCTCAGTTCAGGAACTCAGGAACCCGATCAGCAAGGCACACATTCCCCACAACAAGACCACACAGCAGCACAGGATCAGCTAGTTCCAAGGTGAGCTCAGAATGTATGACGGAGCAACAGCGCAGAGGAACCACAGGGACCTCACCTCGCCACCAGCTGGGCTGTGGATAACCAGAACACAAAAACAGGAAGAGTAATGGACTGTCTGGGTGTGCCTCAAGTTTTTAAAATGGCAGTTTAATGAAGAATGAAGTATTTGCAATCTTTAAATATCTCTACACTAAATACTTAAAAATTGCAACAGGAGAAACTGTAGTTTACATGAAGAATTCCAGGAAATACCTTAACCAAGAGTTGGGTGACAGCAGCAGCAGCAGTGTCATGTGCAGAGACCCAGCATGACCAGCAGACTCCCTGGCTCCAGAAATTACAGGTCTAAGGAGCACCTCAAGTCCCACTCCTCAGCTATCCCTCGGGCCCAAGCTGTCTGACCAGTACAGTTAACGCTGAGCACCTGCTTCCCTTCTGAGAGCCTGGAATTTGGAGCCAAGTAACCAAGAAAGCCTCCATGACAAGCACAGAATGGCAAACCCGGGCATGGAGCCCACAAAGAGCTTCCCATGATGTCATTAGGCAGGGGAAATTCAGTGTCCTGTGTCACTTCACTGGAACAGGGCCTCTTGGAAATCTGCCTAGCTTTGTCCTTTGCTCTGTATCTTTTTCAGTGATGACATTAGCTGTGAGCATGACTGTATACCAAGTACTGAGTCCTAGAAAATCAGCAAGCATAGGGACACGCAAATGCCGAGGATGCACCACAATTACATGCACTTAACAAGATGCATATCTGCAAGACTCCTCTAAGACATCTAAGTCCAACACCGGAAGACATGAACCACAGATGTAGTGTATGGTTCTGGCCTGGGCACCATTCATCGAGCAAGGCTAACAGTAAGAATGTGGGACTGGGGCTGGAGAGATGGCACAGCCGTACACTGCTCAGCACAGTGTACAGCACAGTGTACAGCTGCTCAGTACATAGAACTGGAAAGACAGCTCAGTGGATAGGAATGCTTGCTATGCAAGCACGAGAATCTGCATTTGGATCCTAGTACCCACGTGGTTAAAAAAAGAAAACAAAACCCTGAGCCAGGTATAGTGGGGCACACCCGCTATCCCAGGGCTTAGGAGGCAGGCAGCTCTCAGAGTCTAAGGCCAGCCTGGTTTACACAGGGAGTTCTAGGACAGCCAGGGCTGCATGATCACACACACACAACCCCCAAATGGCAGCAGGAACCTGAGCAGAGAGACAGGAGGATCACTGGGGCTCACTAGCTACACCTATCCACAAAACAGTGGGTGAGCACAGGGTCAGTGCTAGACCCTGTCAGAGGGAAAATAAGGCAGAGAGGAACTGAGAGGAAAATCCAATGTCCATGTCCTCCTCTGCCTCTGCATATGCACGATCTACAGATGATAACACCACACACACACACACACACACACACACACACACAGAGTCAAGAAGCAGCACTCAGTGTGCAGTTCTGCACATCATTTTCAGATAGAAAAGCCTACCTCCAACATCCCTGGCCACAGAATCATTAAAATAACTTTGAAACAGGCTGGCAAAATAGTTCTGCCCAAGCCTGAAGACCTGAGGTCAATCCCTAGCTGGTAGCAGGACAGAGTCCTGACTGTGGACCTCTGATTTCTCGGTGTGGTCCCCTGCACGCGTGTCAGCATTCCCACACAATCACACCACCGCTGTCGGGAGGGAGGGAGGGAGGCAGGCAGGTGTCCACATACCGCTTGTGTGCTTCCTGCTTGCTCCAACACTCTTCACAGTAGTACTTATATTCACTGCATAGAGTCTCTGTGTTACTGAACCCTCTGTGAAAAGCACAAATTGGGCTGGTTAGGGACACCTGAGGATTACTAATTCGCTTAAAAATCTTCTAAACAAAAAGTAAGTATGAAACTGCAAAGGAAACAATCCTACACAAACCTTAAGCAGTGAGTAATTGATGTGTTTTGTTCCACGTCAACAGAAAGGTCTAAAAAATCTTCATCTTTGCTGCTTATCTGTAAAACAGGAGATATTTCAATGACCAGGAAACCAGTTTCCAGCTGCCAGGTTCAATGTCCTGACTCAAAAGACAACCACTTGGTCTGAAATACCAAAAAAGCACCGAGCAACTGTCCACCTCTTACAGCTCCTTGATGGGAAGACACGCAACACCTGACCATCTCACTGGCTGAGGACGAGAATCTCCCTGCTCCCCCAAGAGTAGTACACAGTGTCACTCTGGTCCTCAGAGGCACAGGCTCTGCCTGAACACTGCCCAGTTGCTCTGGACAAGATCCTCAAGGCCAGGACTTGTAGGGAGAGCCACCAAGGTTGGAGACCTGGGTGTGACTGACTTGGCCTGTGATAATGGATATTGACTGATGTCCCTGATGCAGGACGAGAGCCACATACAATGAAACTTGGCAACATCCACATTTAAGGGGGAAAAAATGGAAAAAGGCAAGGCAAGGCGTGTGACAGAAATGAGCCTTGGAAGAAGAGAGGAAAGCAGAGAGAGGCACAGCAGCGGTGGCTGGCTCCCTTCTGAAACCTTCCACTGTATCCACTGCATCTACTGCATCCACTGCACAGGTAACTCAGGATGGAGCCTGTCCTGGCCTTTACTCTAACACTGTCTGGATGTCACTGGTCCATCTTTGCTCCCTGCTGGGCATCTTGAAGGTAAGACTTCCGGCTTAATAATCTTCCACTACCTACCCTCTACTCACCGTCTCGCTGGCAGGGTTGGTTCTTAAATTTGTGTGTTATCAAATAAAGAAATGATGTGTATACGCACCAGATTTCACCCCCTAGCTCATTTCGATAAAGGCAGCAACAAGAGCACTCACTGTGAATCAGCATAATGATGGCCACAGAACTTATTGGTAGCAAAATAGTATCTACCCCATACAAGTTACATTAATGGATAGTCAAACTTTTGAACAGAATGGCTAATATTGCTTTCTCCTTCAAAAAGCTTTCTTGTCTGTCTTCCCCATCCAATACAAACTTGACTTCAAAGGTCTGGCAGAGCACTCCTTAGGTCTCCCAGAGGCCCCAAATCTACATATAAGTCTCACCTATTACCACATTTCTCAACATGTTAAGTAACTATTTTGTTTTATTGAAGAATTAAGTGTGTGTATGCATGTACCAATACATATGTGTACACATATATTGATGTCTTGTAACAGATCAAACTTCATTATAATAAACATAAAAAATGTCCAATTCCCTGATCGTATCTAATATTCCAATGGAAACATTGCTGTAATAACTAGCAATCAAACATTGCCCACACCACAGCCAGCCTTTCTCTGGCCAAAAGCATCTTCACAGATCGCTGCAGAATATGCGTCTTCCCTGACCTGGATGAGACCCACCACTAAGAATCACACAGGAAGGTCAATTGTATGTATTTCCTAGTGCAAGGCTATCTGATTCTTGCCAACCAATCTGAAGCTTTGTCTTGACCAAGTGTCCACCCAAAGGGTGCTCCTGTCCTTGAGGGCACGCGGTACTGTTCTAGACCAACAATAAACACATGCACAACTGTAGAAAGGGGGAAATAAACTCCCAGTTGTGATGGTTTGGCCTAGGGATTGGCACTATTAGAAGGTATGGCCCTGTTGGAGTAGGTGTGTCACCGTGGGTGTGGGCTTTAAGACCCTCACCCTAGCTGCCTGGAAGCCAGTCTTCTCCTAGCGGCCTTCAGATGAAGATGGAGAACTCTCAGCTCCTCCTGCACCATGTCTGCCTAGATGCTGCCATGCTCCTGCCTTGATGATAATGGACTGAACCTCTGACCTGTAAGCCAGCACAAATATATGTTGGTCGTGGTATCTGTTCACAGCAGTCATGTGCCACACTGCTGTCATTAAGAGCCCACATAGAGGACGGTGACCTTGTACGATTATTATGGGACTAAGAAGTCCCCATCACCTAGCAACCTGTAGCCACCTCATTGTGCGCAATGCATAACTCAGGCACTGGAGATGATGCTATCAATCAGCCCACTGTGCTGCTGCTTGTCACCCCAGAGGTAGAACACATTACAGTTAACGGACATCAGTTACATGCTTCTCCTCAATAGGTTTCTGCTTTTGATTTCATTTCACATCCCTTTATCTTAGCAAATGCTTAGAAGAGACAAGTACTGTGTAATATGGTGGCAGCACACAGCCCTGTGCTGAGCAGTCCTTTGATGATATTCAGACTCAGCACGGAGGGAACACATTTGGCTTGGTACCTGTCCCTGAGGTGAAGACTCAGAGCTATGCTTCTATGACCCTATGTGTCATCTAATCTTATGTGGTTCTAAAGCCTCTTAAACTATAATAAGAGCATGATGCAGACTGCAGTGGACACCCTGGCATCCTCATGACAGGCACGCAGCACCTGACAGGGCTACACAAAAGCACAGGCAGGGCCTTCAGACCGACGGCTCTGCTGATAGACTTACAGTTTCACAAGTAAGACACCTGATTTCGTTAGTTAATGTTCCCTGAAAAATCTCGTGGACCCACGTTGGGTCTGGTGTGCTGTTGTTATCCTCATTGTCCACGTCTCCATTCCGTAGTCGGCCATTTTGCTTCTCCTGTTTTCTTTCTTCTTGTAGAATATCAGCAATTGNATTGAGTAGGTAATTTAAGAATTCATGGGCATCTTGCTGCATGTAGTTGTCAAATAGCTCTAAAAATAAAACAGGAAAATGAATGTGTGGTATAAAATCTGGTATTTTATCAGAACTAGAAGCACATACTAATTATAGACAATGTACAGGGGAACAGACAACTACGGCATCTGAACTTCTGACTGATGCAGAGGGAAAGGAAGGTAAGGGGAAGGATGGCTCCATGCCGGCCGGGGGAGGCAGGCAGCAGCCGATCTTCACCTCCTGGGTCCTTCCACAATGGCTTCAGTAGAGGCAAACCTGTCAGCAGAAGCTGACACCGCGTACTAACAGGCCGCCGAGCAAACTCTGAGAGCCCGCTTACGAAAGAAAGTTAACCAGGCAGCCCATGTGCTTGAGTCTGATTTAGCAAGAAAGGAGTGAGGCTTTTCACGACTACCACAGCTGACTGTCATGCAGTCAGGTGTGGATCTGCCATAAGAATTTTCCACTCAGGTCACATGATTACTACAGTCCACTCCGATTCTGAGCTCCAAGAATGTCCTTCCCAGTAGCCATGGACAGATATGGCACAAACACTGGCTGCTTCTTGGATCCCCTAGGTGCAACGTGAGTTCTCTGTGGTAAATAGGCTCAGGCCTTGTTTTGTATAGTGCCTGAGGACTTTACTTTAAAAAGGCTGGAAAAGGAAAAACGAAGCAAATAAAATAAAATAAAATAAAATAAAATACGCCTCCCCCAACCCCAACTGCAAGCCCAGTAACTGAAAAGAGCTGCACTAGTAAACTTTGCTTTTACATCCTCAATGCACAGTGAGGAAACCCACAACTATCTCTTTAAAGCAAACACAGGGTGGGAATGTTTGTAACTCAGTGGTGGAGCACTTGCATCCTTGAGACCCTAGGTCAACTCCTAGCACCTCAATATACACACACACACACACACACACACACACACACACACACACACAAACAACAACAACAACAAAAAACATACATCTTTAGAAAAAAAGTAAGGAATGTCTAAGACAGAAACTACGAAATGCTACAGATCAACACATTAAAGTCAGCTCCGTGCATTAGGTCATTTCCAAAGCCAGGGTCTTCACAACATTCCTGTGGCAAATGTGGCTGTTGGATCAAGACTGCCTGAAGCTGCAGCTGTAACAAAGATTCTAAGTGCTGAGAACACAGAACTGTAAGCTCAGAGGCCCCCATGGCTGCATGACTACCATGGCTACCGTTGATGATGATGCTAGGAAACACTGGCTTCACAGACAGCCTGAACAAAGGACAGAGCAAAAGAGGAGTACACACTACATATCAGTTACCCATGTGTTCTAGAACAAACATAAGACCAACTCCTAAACCTTCTTTGCAAAGATAGAAGCAAACCAACTAGAGAACTCACAAAGGAGATGAACAGGTGACACAGACTAAAGATTCAGATACTTAGCAATACGTAACTAACTGGGAGACGAAAACTACAACAGGGAAAGCAGGATTTTGGCCATCACTTTGCCAGTGTGAGAACACACCTTACTTGGCTTGAGTGGAAAGGGTCATTCACCAGCACTGGCACGAGGGCAATAGCAGAAGGGCAGGCATGCACTGAAGGGCAGTCTGCATGGAGGGGCGAACGCAGTCTAGTGCTCAAGAGTGCAGCCAGGTGAAACTGGTCACACAATGAAACAGAAGTCTGGAGATAGCCTAAATGCTTCTGAAAAGAACAGGTCAAGTTTAAGTCATGCTATGGCTCTGCTATGGTCACCAGGAAACAGCTCTCCGTGAACATGGAGCATGGCTACATTTCCAAAATGCTCAGTAGGAAGGAAGCGGAGTGTACACTGGCTCCATCAAACCCGACCTGCACTTTCTATGTGCACATGATTAAGTGCATATAGAAAGCTCTGCTAAGATCCAGCTGTTCCTCGGGAGTGTCTAGTTTTTCTGTGGATTCTCTCAGACCACAAGCATATTGATTATATACTGAACAATAAAGTGCAGTGTGTTGTACAAGCCTCCCCACCCCCGCTCTACCTGCGTGCTGCATACCCTTCCCATCCGGCTGCTTCTTAAGCCCTTTCAGTGTTTTTCCTTCCTTCCTTAGACAGGGTCTCACTCCATAACTCAGGCTGGTCTGTATCTCATAGCAATCCTCATGCTTTAGTCACCAGTGCTGCGACTCTAGGTGGGAGCCACCATTCCGTGCCTCAGCCTGCCCCACTTCCACCACAACTTACCCAGTGGAAGGTGGCTCCCTGACTTGGATTCTATACTGAGAATACAAGTTTGACTTGCAGATCTGAGTCTTTCTACCTACTGTACCGCAGGGTAAATTCACACAAATCCTGCCCAGTTTGTTCCTGCCCAGCTTCCACACATTCAAAGCCATTCTGCAAATTTCCATCTCAAACCAATGCAGTAATAATGCAGCTGGAGCGGCCCTTCACCTCACGGCCTGCTGGATTCCAGCCCCCGAAAGCCCCTGTGAGATGTATAAGAGCCCAAACTCCATGAGTCCCAAGGCTGCCACATGCCCTAGCCCAAACAGACTTAATTAACATCAACTTGATCTTTAGCTCTCTATACTTGCATACTGGAATTTGCCCATCAGGGACAGTTGATCCAAAGCACTGTGGCCCACTTCCCGTTCCTACCCAGCAAGAGCTCTGCAGCCCACCCCTGCACAGAGTGTATGCTGCTGACCACTCTACAAACCCTCTCATGGCTGTGCAAATCACCCTCCAAGCTCCAGGCGGCTCTAATACGAAAGTGAGATGATGGAAATCAATGACCTTTAACTTCTACTCTCAGTGTGGCAAACCCTCTTGGAGGTACTACTTCCAGATGCTGGGGCTCCCCCTCCACTGGCCATCCTCCCTGCTGCTTCTGGGAGCTGTATTTCACCTACCTCTGACTTTCCAGCCTGCAGCTGCAACTTCTAACTTACTTCATTCTTGCTTGAGTATCAGAGCCCACCAAAGGAAAGCATAAAGATCTAGTCATACAGAGAGTCACCACCCTTTCACTAACTCTATATGCCAACTTCTCCCAACTCACTGATGGCCTGACTCACAGACCACCCCAATATCCACGGCAACCTTAATTATCTCACTGTCAAGGTCACTTCCTTGGATGGAACCTCATTTCTTTAAAACACAAAACCAGCAAAACAAAACAAGACAGCTTTTCGCTTGCTCATTAGTGTTAAGAACCAGAAGAATGGTAAAAAGACATTAGAAAATCAGAAATGGCCTGGGTGATGCCTCTTACCTGTGACCTTAACACTGGAGGCTGAGACACAGTGAGTTTGCCTTGATGCTAAGCTGAGTTACAGAGTTCAAGGCTAGTGTAGGCTTCAGAGGAGATGCAGGGGGAGGCAGGAAGCCTTTCTAAGAATAGTTGGGAACCTAGTTACCAGCTTCAATGATTACCTCATGGCAGTGGGCAGCACACACTGGATCAACACCACCATCTCTAACACTGTAATCTTCCCTTAAAAACCTCTTTCACGTATATGCATGTTCTTTCAAAGCAACTGCTATGTTTATCACTCAAAAATGCAAACGAGTTTTTAATGAAAATCTTCTGGGGAGGAGAAAGGAGTGAGTAACGGCTTCAGATTCCTGAACTCTAGAAATGATACATGAGGCGGGGCAGCAGCCCCGCGTGTCTTCAGTAAATGTGCTCAGTATACCAGCATCTTGCAACCCCGGGATGATGGCTACTTATGGTTTAAAGGGATCAGCAGGATTATACAAATATCAACTCACAGCCAGAGGGAAGAGCTGAAGGGTTGCACTGTACTGCTTACAATGGCCATGTTTTCTTCCTAATACAGAAACAGCTAGAGCTTTCATAAGAAAGCAGTGTGCTGTTCTTAGGTGAAACAGAACTGGATAAAGTAAATATGAGAAGTGTACTCAAATCTTTCTAACAGGTGTCACTTACAAACATCTGGTGTCTGCTCATTTGAAGCATGCCCAGGCTTACACACTCGGATTTATGTTTTCAGCGACACATGACTGTCATCACTCCACAGCACCTGGGAAACCACTCTTCACATTCAGATCCCTTCAGAACCTACCCCAGACCCTTCCTTAGTCACGAATAAATGAATGAACAATTGAACAAAAAACAGGTGTTCAAACAGCTAAGATATGTGCAAAGAAAATGTGACTCATAACAACTTGAAAAATGTATATACCACTTGGGAGGCGGAGGCAGGCGGATTTCTGAGTTCGAGGCCAGCCTGGTCTACAGAGTGAGTTCCAGGACAGCCAGGGCTACACAGAGAAACCCTGTCTCGAAAANGGCCAGCCTGGTCTACAGAGTGAGTTCCAGGACAGCCAGGGCTACACAGAGAAACCCTGTCTCGAAAAACCAAAAAAAAAAAAAAAAAAAAAAGACGTCAGACAGAGCTCAAAGCCACTGATAAGGCCTCGAGGCCACTGTAATGTCTGAGAATTGTTCAGCTGACAGTGAGCACTGACAGTTACTTCACTGACCTGTGCTGCGTTTCCTCCACAGCAAAATGGCGCCTACGGGAAGCAGCACTGGCTAGAAGGGCTCACAGCTGGCTTCCCTGAGGACTGCAGCACCCTCTGCAGCAGCCCTGCCCTATGCCTCCAATGCTGTTCTCGCCATCCAATACCCATCCATGGGGCTCCTGTCCCAAGGACAACTACAGCCGCTGACAGCTTCCTAGGCTCTGTAAGCTGTGCTGCTGGCCCCATTCCAGTGCACCTCGCAGCACTCTCTGCTTCCATCCCGCTTACCTAGGCCGCCAGGTGGCCTCTAATCTCACCTGATCAAGAGTGTCCCAATACCCACACTGATGGCTGCTCACACTTCCATGCCACCTCTGCTTGCTTCTCCTTCCTAGGAAGGCCACACCACACGCATACAGAGTTGTCGGCACCTGCCCTCCTCTGTGGAGGGTCAGGCTGCCACAGAGCTAGTGCACAACAGGAAATCAGTATGTAACGATCAATGTGAACAAGTACCTAGTCATCACAGATAGTGTCGCTGTGGAGCTGAAGGAGTCATGCCACCTGTGGCAGCATGTGCCCGTGCTCGTGCACACACCGGGAGTTAAAACCTAAGAGCACAGACTTGTTGGATGAGTGGAAGCCAAAGTCTGTTCCTTTTCCAAATACCCAAACTATTAACAAATGGAAGCGGCATGTGTAAACAACGAGGGTGACTGTACTGAGAACGCAGGCGCCTCTGACCCTAACCTTGGACAGAGGAGGTCAAGGCAGGAGGGCAGCCCAACAGCGGCACCAACAATGCTGAGATGACCAGATTGCTTCCCAGAGAATTAGAGGAAAGCATACGACGGGGAAGACAGTAACCTACTTTCATCTATGTACCCCACAAAAGCCTCAAGAAATCCAAAACCCTGAGGTTAAATATTAATGTATTCCAAGTCATATTTGCAGATGCCAACAATACCAAGAAATAAGAATAGAAAGAATAAGAAGACACGTTTATCATAAATATTCATTCTGGCATCTGTCTCACAGAAGCAGGTATTAAGTAGATCTGCTGCTTTATCAATTTACTCTTCCTAAATACAAAACAAACAAACAAAACAAAAAAACCCTCTACAAACCAGAAGTCTTCAAGCATGTAATTGAATAGGATGTTCAAAACACTGTAACTTCAGGGATTGGGCCACTGTTCGCTTGCTCGTTTGTGCTCATTCTCCCTCCCCCACCCTCTGTGTGTGTGTGTGTGTGTGTGTATACACACGAGCACTAGCTCGGGCGTGTACTCAGCTTGACCTGTGCCCAGCATGAATCAATCAAAGCACAGGTAATCAATTTAAAGGCTTACTGCTACACACCTGAAAAATACTGCGTGCTCAGTATAAACACAGAGGCTTTCCCAACAGACACTCCTGCAGAGGTGAGTGTCACAGACAAGAGGACAGGACTGCACTATATTAGTTTAAACCACATTCTGAAGGCTTAGTCTGAGCTTCTTTTTTTTTCCCCCTCCTTTTTTGGTTTTCAAGATAGGGTTTCTCTGTGTAGCCCTGGCTGTCCTAGAACTTGCTCTGTAGACCAGGCTGTCCTCGAACTCAGAAATCCGCTTGCCTTGGAGCCATGCCACCACCTCCTGGGCTTGAGTCGTCCCGTCTCCCCCCCCCTCCCACCCCCCGAGACAGGGTTTCTGTAGACCAGGCTGGCCTTGAACTCAGAAATCTGCCTGCCTCTGCCTCCCAAGTGCTGGGATTAAAGGCGTGTGCCACCACTGCCTGGCTTTTTTTTGTTTGTCTTTGTTTTTTTTCCCCCCAAGTTTCTTAAAAACAAAAAAACAAAACAAAAAAAAAAAACTGTGCAGATCTGGAATCTAAACAAGTCTATACCTCTCATAAGAGGGAAATGTGGTGGTCTGCAAGAAAGACTCAGTGTTCTGTATGTGGAAACCAAACACCTCTTCCACCTCTTCAGAGTGCCCATCCGAGTCAGGGGACAGCTCTTCCTAGACTCATCCCAACTCACTCAATGAACAATCTAACTGACCACCTTAAAGGTACCATACCATTACACGTTAGTATACTCAACAATCAGTCCTCAAGCCGTGAGTATCGTACCTGAGAGGAGATCAACCTCAACAACGATTCACCATCACCTCTACACTGATCTGAGGCAGTAGCTCTGCCATAGCGACAGAGCTGGCTTAGGAAGGAAGGGAGCCAAGCACCAGCTCTGCCCCTTCCCAGGGCCTCTGCAACCTTGGACATCTGCAACGATGCACATCTCATGGAAGTGATGTCTAACTTAAAGTCTTGTAAAGTTAAATGAGAAGTACCTCAAATTAGAAAGAGATGAGGGCCAGGCAGTAGTGGCAATGGCGCACACCTTTGGATCCTGGCACTCAAGAGGCAAAATTAGGCAGATCTCTGTGAGTTTGAGGCCAGCCTGGTCTACAGAGTGAGTTCTAGGACAGCCAGGGTTTGAGAAACCCTGCCACAAACAAAACAAAAACAAAAATGCAAAACAAAACAACAACAAGTAGGAAAGAAAAAAGAGGGGACTTCTCAGGGGCTTAACTGATGTGATTGTTTTGTGGGCAAAGTGAGGAGGATAATGGGCTCTCTAAAGATTTTTGTTTTAAGAGAAATGAATTAACATTAGGAAAACAATGTACAACCAAGGAATCGAATTCCATGAAAATTGTGTTTTTGTTTTGTTTTGCTTTGTCTTATGGGGGTGGGGGGGTTGGGGGGTGGATGCAGGGATAGAGTATCTCATGTGGTCCAGACCGGCCACAAACTGCTGATATCTCCACGTCACAAGCTGAGTGCTGGAGTTCCGGACACGTGCCACCACAGATGGCACAACCAACCATTCCAGATAGAAATGTCAAGTGGGCACAAGAGAGAAGGGGTTCCTCCCTCTCTCGGGCACGCGTGGTTTTAGCTGATCACACCTACCAACCTCTGGAATGGACACGGGAGTCCCACACCTCTGCTTCCCCACAGGCAGTGTTTGACTACTTGGGCCCAGTTACTGATGCTGTGAGGTAGGTTATGGAAACTTCCTACAGTAGTAGTCACTGGGGAGGGTGTGAACTTTTACATCTTCTGTATACTTCCTGTGTCAGGTTGAAATGTGGTCTCTCACTGGCAGACTCGAGTCCCTGCTGCTATGTTTTCCCAAACAAAACAAAACCCACTCGCCCCTAGAGATGAAAGTCAGAACAAACCCTAGCTTGCCTATCAGAATATTCTAATAAAACAGCTAACACAGTATGAGGTATAAACAGATGATGCTCACAACAACAGCAACAGCAGCAACAGCAGCAACAGCAGCAACAGCAGCAGCAGCAGCAGCAGCAACCACCTTCCTAGGCCATAGGCAACAGTACAGAGGAACTAGAAGAATTACCGTTCTCTTTCCGCAGCCTCGTGATGAACTTCTTGGGCGGGATCACACCGACCTTCTTCTTTTGGGTGGCTATGCTGTGGAAGAGGTCTGCCAGGCAGGTGAGAAGGTTCTCCTTTTTTCTGGGCTGACTTTTGTAGGCTAGAACTTTTTCCCGAAATGGACGACAAAAATAAAGTGCTTGAAGAACTGAGTTGCAGTAGCAGGTATTCCCAAACTACGAGAAGAAAAAGTGGCACCGTTAAATGTGAAGAAGGCAGCTGTGAGGAGCGAGCCCGGGAAAGCAGAGGACTGCGCTCTCCGTCCTGCAGCCCATTATTCTTAACTCTGGTCAGATCATATGTGGTTTACATTGTGATTTTAAATACGACTCAAAGGCCAGGTGTGGTCCCCTTTAATCCCAGCACTTGGGAGGCAGAGGCAGGCGGATCTAAGTTTAAGGCCAGCCTGGTCTACAGAGTGAGTTCCAGGAAAGCCAGAGCTACACAGAGAAACCCTGTCTCAAAATTACACAAATACTCAACATCAACAACAAAAATCAAACAAAACCAAATCCCTCAACACAAACTCTTCCAAGAAATATACCAAAGTAAACATTTTCTATCAAGGTCACACAGGCACTACATACCAAACATAGATAGAAAGCTGGCTGGGCCCTTAGCACAGAGGATCAGAGAGGCTGCAGGCAGAGCTGGCAATGGCAGCGTCACCCCCACCCCACCCCCCTGCAGGACTCAGGGAAGTGCTGCTGCCCCTTACTCAACCAACTCTTCCCTTCAAAAGTGTTCCCCTCCCATGGGGACACCACCTGACAGAGCCAACACAGAAAGGGTGATAATTCCCTTCTCTGAGGGTAATGCTTGTCCTGGAACACACTATGTAGATTAGGCTGGTCTGGATCCTCTGGCCTCAGCCTCCTAAGAGCTGGGATTAAAGATGTGTGCCACCAATCCTGGCTTTAAAAACTTCAAAGAGGGTGCTGGAGAGATGGCTCAGCGGTTAAGAGCACTGACTGCTCTTCCAAAGGTCCTGAGTTCAAATTTCAGCAACCACATAGTGGCTCAAAACCGTTCGTAATGAGATCTGACACCCTCTTCTGGAGTGTCTGAAGACAGCTACAGTGTACTTAGATATAATCAATCAATCAATCTTTAAAAAAAAAAGGAAAAACACCTTTGAAGAGGGAGTCAGATAGCCTGGAATTGGAGTGGAGTTACAAATGACTGAGGGTCAGTTCTGTTAAAAAAAACCTTCAGTTAAATTCCCAAGTTCTTGCCAAGGTTTACGGACTGGGGCCAGTAGCCTCCCCTGTAGGAAGCTTTTACATGGCTGTACATGTGTGATACACTAGTTAAAGAACTCTTAATATCAAGTGATCACTTGTCTAGTTACAGATCAAACTTTTGCTGTGAGAATTCTGTTGCCAGAACTGTGAAATTAATTAGGTTGAAAGCCTTAAGACCTCAGACAAGTTTTCTTCCTTTCAACTACAGGTCATTTTCCATCCTAACACCACAAACGGTACTTACTTTGGAACGTACTTACATTGACTAATCCAAAATAATGCTCGTTGACCGGAAACTGTTCTGGACCAATCTCTTTCTCTAATGCCGAGGCATTGGCGCCCTGTAAAATGAAAATCGCAATGATCAGGATTTACGGTATTTCTACAATGTACAGTCATACAGGCTGAGACATCCTTTTAAGGCCACACTCAAATTACAGCAAACCAACAGTATTCAAAAACAAAGAATGGTATTGAAAAATTAATAGCTTTAAAAAAAGATTATTTATTTATTTGTTTATTATATGTAAGTACACTGTAGCTGCCTTCAGACACCCCAGAAGAGGGCGTCAGATCTCATTACAGATAGTTTTGAGCCACCATGTGGTTGCTGGGAATTGAACTCAGTCAGGACCTTCAGAAGAGCAGTCAGTGCTCTTGACCACTGACCCATCTCTCCAGCCCCAAAAATTAATAGCTCTTAATCACATGACTAGTTTATACAAATTAGTCAGGATTCATGTTCCTAGCACACTTCCCACCCCTCAAGCAATCAAGGAAAACTTGTGACTTTTCTACCTTAACAGGACAAGACTTTGCTGGCAACCACCTTGGAGCCAAAAGGAAGGAAGGCAGGCTCACACAGTGCAGGGCCCAGCCAGCATATACAACGGGACTCCGTAAGGATGGGAGACCCAACTGGACCAGTATCTACACCCCGCTGTCCTAGAGGAAGACCCACAAGTAACAGCCAGATGCCCACAGGGTAAGCAGCACCAGTGGCCTGCACAGCACAGAAACTCCCAACAGGGAAGCAGGCGTTCTGGGATCAGAAACACTAGAGGAAGGGAGCCGGACGCTGCCAAAAGACAGACAGACAGACAGACAGACAGAGCACCTACTTCCTCCCGTTCACATCAACACCATGTCAGCTCCTGCTGTGCCTGTCCTCCCCACCCCTCCTCCCCACCGCTGCTTTCATCCCTGCTCTTCCTTTCTCATGTCTTTCTTCCAAAGCACACAGCTGGCCTGACTGCTGGGTCCCAGGGTTCCAGCCTCCTGAGAACTCCACTTATCTGAGCATGTTTACTATTTTTAAAAATAATTTTTTTTTTACTATTTTTAATTATGTGCATGTGTGTATTCAGTGTGGTGATTATATGCATGTGAGTGCTGGTGTCCCTGGACGCCAGAGACATGGGGTTCCCCTAGAGCTGGAGTTACAAGTGCTATGAGCTGTCTGTCACGGGTGAAGTGGCCTGAGGTCCTCTTCAAGAACAGCACTTGCCCTGAACTGCTGAGCAACCTCTCCAGAACCTGGTCCCACTGCCCCACCTCTCCCTTCAGTCTACTTTTAGCCAAGCAATAACCCAGTTCCGCAGGAAGACTCGTCATTGCTGCTGGGAGAGCAGGAAGAGGAAGCAAACCCCTTCCAACAACTCGGAGGGAGCCATCAGCTAGACCACTGGAAACCCGAATGTCAGTGCAATGAACCCGTGGGACCCACCCAGGAAAGCAGTGACAAATGGCGACACTGTGCACACTGTGGAAGGCGGAGTCAATTCCCCTGCAAAAAAAGTTCTAGCAATACGCTAAGTTTGAGTGCTGAGTGAAAATCACTAACATGGGATGGAACACATAAAGAACAAGAGGCGACAGAACACAAAGCACAAAGGATCACAAAGCCGCAAGGACATAAGCACCCAGAGTGGCAGGGAGAAAGGCCAGCACTGCCAACAAAGAACAGCCACTGGGCATGAGCCTGAGACCCCAAGGGTCAATCGTGTTCTCAGGAAAGACAGAATACTTACAGTAGTCATAATAAAACCCGTCATGTCTAAGAAGCAAGCAAGGTTGCTTTAATCCATTTTCCTGTCAACAGGTGGCCAACTAAAACTCATTTCATTAAAAACAAAACTGTTGCCAGGCGATGGTGGCACACACCTTTAATCCCAGTGCTCAGCAGACAGAAGCAGGTGGATCTTTCCAGTCTGGTCTCCAGGGAGAGTTTTAGGACAGCCAGAGCTATTGCACAGCACAGAGAAAGCCTGTGTTGACCCCCTACCCCCAAATATTTTACAAAACCTGATCCCATGAGAGGATGAACCCACTATGGAAGGACAGACACCAGGGACACTAGAGTATGACTAACTGTAAAGCTACAGCCTGAGTCTGCTCTGGGCCACAGCATTAAGTGGATGAGCGGGTGTGTCTCTGCCTGGACATGGGTTTCCTGAGGAACAGAATCCCATGCCACTGTGCCCTCTTTCCATCTACAAGTAGGTACGGCAGCCCACTTCACCTCCCTAAAACATGGACATGTCAATGTGGGACAGTCCACCAAAGACCAACAACTAGAACAAAAGACAGGGAGAGTCAGCCTCACAGATCAATATTGTTATTACAGAGAATTATGGTGTTAGATTATATTAAATACAAATAATTAAGATACACAGATATAAGACCTTGCAGGCCACAAGCAAATGCCAGTTATACCTCTCCTGACTGTCCATGACAAATTTTTGGAAAGATGAGGCCTTTCTATACAGAGAGATTATCACCAAAGGATGACAGGTGAAGCTGCAGAGACACTGTGGCCGCCACTGGTAACAAGAGTAGCAATGTGCTAAATGCTGCTGGTAAAACAAGGAGAACATCTGACGTTCCCTCTCCACACAGAAACACATCCAACAAGCCTCCCCCCCCCCCACTTCAGAGATACAAAATCACATGAAAGCAAGCCTGTACTACTCCATTAAAAGTATTAACTTACTTTAGGGTAAACCTTGTATCTGTAGAAATGAGCTAGAAATCAGAAATCTCCTGCATCCAATGTCCATATCTAAGGCTAGATGTGGGGGTGGGGGAGAGGTTACTTATGAGGACATGTTACTTTAAAAAGTTGATTATGAACAATGTACATGTTTATGTGAGAATAAATAAATGAATGTATAGCATTCAGACCTGCTCCATAGGAAATGTAAGTACACATTGTGTTTGCACACTACACAGTTTATGCTAAACTATTATTTCTCGCTTTTCTTGCTGTTTAATATAAATGAGAAAGCTCAATAAATCTTTCTCAGTTTCCTGTTTCAACCTTATTTTAGAAGCTAGCACTTCTCATTGCCAGGCTGAACTGAACATTGAACAGGGTCAGCTGAGGTCAGTGCATTAAAGAGATCAGCCAACCAGGAAGGAGAAGAGTGGCTGAGGGGTGGGGAAGCCTGTGACCTTGGGAAACTAAGAAAGCTTCTGGGAGGAGGGGGGGGAAGCAGCCGCCCAGCAGGGAGGGTGTGAGCAGCAGGGAGGGTGTGAAGCCACGAGAGCAGGCTGAGAAACTCTCAAGTACACACCAGTGCAGACACCACAGCCTCAACTGTACAGGAGAACGAAGCTTAACCCTCATACCTGTCCTAGAATGTCCTAAAAACCCACTGAGGTCAACAAATGATACAAGAAAACAAACCATACTAATACCGTGTTAAGAATCACCAGAGAAAGAGAGGACTGGGCGGGATCGGAGAAGACGTCTTTCTTATTTTTTAAAAAAAGATTTATTTTATTTATTATTTTATGTATATGAGTACACTATAGCTGTACAGATGGTTATGAGCCATTATGTGGTTGCTGGGAATTGAACTCAGGACCTCTGCTCACTCCAGCCCAAAGATTTATATATTATTATATGTTAAGTATACTGTAGCTGTCTTCAGACACACCAGAAGAGAGCATCAGATCCCATTACAGATGGTTGTGAGCCACCATGTGGTTGCTGGGAATTGAACTCAGGACCTCTGGAAGAGCAGTCAGTGCTCTTAACCACTGAGTCATCTCTCCAGCCCAAGAAGACTTCTTCTAATTTGGTGTCTGCCAAAAGGCTGAGAAGAACCAAAACTCCCAATCTGTGTATCTTGTCATCCTCTGGCCTTGCTTGTTGAATTTGAGTCTTGAAATAAAAGTCACATACACATTTAATGCTAGTACTCAGGAGGTTGAGGCCCTATGGGTTCAATGGCATCCTGGTCTACACAGAGTTCTAGGCCAACTTGATCTACATAGTGAGTTCCAGGACAAACATAGCTACATAGTGAGGCCCCCTGTGTAGAAAATAAGAAGAGGAGGGAGAGGGGAGGAGGAAGAAGAGGAGAAGAAGGAAGAAGAGGAGGAAGGAGGAGGAAGAGGAGGAGGAGGAGGAGGAGGAGGAGGCAGCAAAACAAAATAAAACCTCCTGCTCCAACGCTGACCGCCCAGCCTATGAGAACAGAAGTAGACCACACTCTGGAATATTTGGGGCGCACATCAGAGGCCATGGTTTTTCCCATAGGAAACCTTACTACAGCTATTTGGTTACCCACAAATGCCTGCTATACAGCCCACACCACAGACAGGCTGGCAGTGGAAGCTGCACTCCTGACCTCGTTCTCACATGAACTGCAGCATCGCCCAGAGTAACCAGGTGACCTTAGTTTTCTTCCTGGCAAAGAGGGGAGCAGATCTACAGCATGCACTGCACGCCCTCCAGCTGCCACACAGTGTCAATCTTACATAGTGTCACTCAAGTAGAAACTGAAGGGTCTCTGGGAAGTCGGTTGGATGGGGTTTTGCTGGGGGAAACAGGTGAAGGAATGTTGCCTTAAAGTGGACACAGGTGTGAAAGGCTAAGGCAACTTCACTGAAGCAGACTCGAGAGAGGCTCAAATCAGTCAGCTCAGAAAACCTTAAACTATGACTAAAGTAATGGCCAAATGACTGCAGATCTTAACATACACCAAGCATTCCATATATGTAATTGTTCTTATCCAATGGTAGAATACATACCACATCATGTAAGAACATCAAGCAACAAGTGACATTTGCCCCTTTTTATAGTTCATTAATAAAATGATCAATTAAAACAGACATGTGATATTAATCTATTATTGATAAAATAATGTATATATACACACATATATATGCACATAAATAAATATAACTTGCTCAGTCCATATAATATTACTTGTGTATACAATTCTACGGCTGATCAATTGGTATTAGATATCCAATTAGGGTGCTCATCCCTAAAGATTTCTCCCCCTTTTGGTCAGTAGTCATTAGTTTTCTGTCCCTTTTTGTCTAGGGGTGGGGCCCTGTGAGATGCCTCTTTCCATGTTAACATGTCTGTTGACTGGTAGTATACTTGCTGTAGTCTGTTTAGGCAGTCATGGTTAGGGTATCATGGGAGAAGCTCCCTAGCCATTTCTGGAAGATGTTTTTGTGGCCAGTGTAAAGATTATCCTTGTATTGTTCAAATGCTGATTCCTCCGCTCCCCTATCTTGCTGCAATCAGAACATGGCATTGTAATGCTTATTCTGTCTGCCAGAATGCAGTGTAAACACTGTTCCCCATTCATTCTAACTTGTCAATAAAAAAATGATCAGCAGTGGCTAAGCCAAAGAGAGAATAGGGCTGAACTTCCTATAGGATTGTGGGGGGTCGGGGGGGGCATGAAAAAAGGGTCCAAGAGCTATCATGGGAACGGAGCCAGATCCATTCTAAAAAGCAAGTATCTCGGGGACTTGGGCTGGGAGGTCGCCAGACTAGTTTAGAGGAATAGAATAAATTAGTAACTGCTCAGTTCTCTGTTGTAAAACGTATCAAATAAATCTTATAGTCTTTGTCTCTTATTTGGGAGGTAGTAAGGATAGAGAAAAACTATTACATTCAAAATTGATTTAACAAGCACATTTTCTGGTCCTCTGGCTCTTAGAATCTTTCCATACCCTCCTTAGTGATTGTCCTTGAGCCTTTGTTGCAAGAACTGTATTGCAGATGGGGCTAGGTACCCTTTGATCACTTTTCTATTCACTTTAACCAGTTGCAGGCTTTTTGTAATGTCTCTTCTATTGCAAGTATAAGTTTATGTTTGTCTGTGGTATAAGGATAAGTACTCAGAATGCAGGCAGGAATTATGCTGGTACAGCTCTTCACTGAGGTCCATGACTTCATGAGAAACAGGTCCTGAGTTACATTTAGTTACCTCCTATTAAGGTTGGTCTTGAGCTGTGGGTGCCCCCGAGATGTCAGTGCCACTATTACACCCTGCCATGCTGGACTCTGCTGTGGACCACGGGCATTACAGTTCATAAGGACTACTGGTTGCTTCCTGCCTTGGAAGCTTGACTAGCAGCTGCCAGCACTGCTGGTCCTCAGGGAGGAGGGGGAGGAGGAAGAGGGGGGGGGAGGAGGAGGAGGAGGCAGAGGAGGCAGAGGAGGCAGAGGAGGCAGNGGCAGCTTTCAGGTCACGTCCAGATCAGATCCTCCAAGTCTACATCTGAAGCCAGGCAAGCACACACCTTTATTTAGCCTCAAACTCAGTAAGGTATATGCTTATGTGACATTTTCATTTTCAAGTCAGTAGAGTTAAAAGTTTTAGAATATGAGATCTTAAATCTGCATCACCAAGTATATTAAACATGTAAACATGCATTTCATGCTCATTATGCCTATAAGCACAATATTCATCTATAGTAGAAAAACTACCATTTATTAAGAAAATATGGGGGTACAGAGCTGGTTCCCAGCACCCATGTCAGATGTCTAACTACCTACAACTCCAGTTCCACAGCATCTGACACCCTCTTCTGTTCTCCACGAGCACCAAACATACCCACATGGAAGCAGACAGGCAGGCAAATACAATTTGTAAATATTTCAAAAAGAAAAAAAAAATCTACACCTAGAACTTTATATACATTACCTTAAAATTTTGGAATTTGATCCTCAAAACAAACTCTTTAGAGATCCCAATTTTATATATAACAGAACCAGTATTCTCAGTTAAGCCCTAAGACGTTTTTATTAATCATATTCTTTCTTCACTCTGTAATAAAAAAATTCTTTAGACAGAACTAATCCAAACACTTTAGCTTGAAATACAATTTTTCACACTTCAAAATGTCCATCTGTTCTAAGAAAAGAGATCAGCAACTGTCCAACTATCCAGCCAAAAGAACAAGCAAGTTACGCCGAGTCTCAGAGATGCTGTGAGAACTCTTTTAAAGCGATCTGTAAGACTAATATGATTTGAAATGATGATAAATTCACGGGGGGGGGGGAGGCAGAAAGGAAGGGAAAGAAAGGAAAGGGGGATGGGGACGTGGGGGGGGGAGGAAGGAGGAAGAGAAGGGGGGACACACCAGAAAGCACCTATTTCTAAGCACCGTTCTCCACAGGCAGGGGGTTGCAGTGGGGCAGGGGGAGGGACAGAGAGAGAAATAGAGAACAGGACAAGGAGCACAGAGCCGTCTGTCACCTGCTGACCATGCGGGGCAATCTGCGCTTTCACTATCAATGCTGACACGGATCACGGTCTATACAGGCAAAGTCCATGTTGCTTGAAGGACATGAACAAATGAATGGAGGAAACCCTCCTTCTTAAAATGAACTGCCAACCGCACACAAAAAAATCCTAAATCTAATGAATAAATATGATGAGAAACAGTATATTTACAGTCATCTCAAAAGTATCTCCCAGAAATTAATTACAAAGTAAAACACAGCAGTAACTTCACACTGGAAAAACCTGATGAACCAGTATTCGTACTTGGAAAAAAATGTATAACGTGGATCTAATCATGAAGGAGCATCAACCAAGCCCACCTGAAGAAGGACATGCAGAATGACCGGCTTGTCCTACTCATCATCTCAAGGTCAAATGAAACAAAAGCCACCGGCAGGACTATGAAAGAAACTACAGATGGTCCAGAGAGATGGAGTGCGTGCAAACATCCTATTCGCAAAGCAGATTTAACAAAATGCAAACAGCCAGTAGAGAACGTCTGGGCAACTCTCACACTTGTAATTTTCCTAAATCTTCTGATCAGATTAACACAGTCTCCTCAATGGAGTAGCCTCCACTCACAGATGGGAAAATTGTCCAACCAACAGGAAAGTGACTAGTACGCACAGGAGCCCAAATTGCTTCTCAGCACGTGGCCGGGGCAGTTCCCACCTGTCATTAGGTCTGGGGGGGGTGGGAGGGTGGCACAGCCTTAACTCACTCAGCCTTTCTCAGGGACTGAAGTTGAAGGACAGATCCTATACTCTAAGAGCCAATGCTCTAGCCCCAGTGTCCAGTCTTACTGCGGGCACGTCCTACCCACACATGCTGTGCTGAGTTAGTTCCCTTTACGACCTGCCCTATTTGTTTGTCTTAAATGTCACACTGGAGTGCTTATTCAGGGTTGTAGCTGGCTGATGGCTCAATAACCAATGACTGTCTGTTTCTTCTACTCATGGATGCCCTGTGGAAGGGGCTGGCAAAGGGGCAAGCCCATGACTGGCTATCTGGAAGCAAAGCAATTCACTTACAGGGAAAACGCCTGCGGTCTCCATCTGGACGCAGTGGTAGTTCTCCCAACTCTGTCCCATAGTGAGTCACTGAGCATTCTTCCCAGAATATTCCGAGCCTTTGCACCTACTTCCACTTTACAGTAAATCAAAGGGCAAAGGAGCACATTTAAAGACCACAGGAAACATTCAAACAAACCCAGCAAGTCCTCGCTGGTGTGACAACAGTCCGCTGGCTCAACAGCCATGGAGGAAAGAGGAGGCTGCACTAAGTAGCGTGAGTCACTGCAGGACCATGACTCCAAAGAACAAAAGATCACACAAAATATGCTGGTAACAACCTGAGCTACTGAAACATGGTCTCCATATTAGATGGGTGTTAGTAAGTAAATTCCATTACTTTCTTTGGGTAAGAAGTGGAGATATGGGCTGTGGAGATAGCTCAGTCAGTTAGTGGTTACCAAACAATCTATTTGGAGCTCAGTTCAATTCACAGAAACCACATGTGAAAAGAAAAGTCTGCAGGGCTACACAGAGAAACCCTGTCTCGAAAAGAGGGAGGAAAAAAAAAAAAAAAGCCGGGCGTGGTGGCGCACACCTTTAATCCCAGCACTTGGGAGGCAGAGGCAGGCGAATTTCTGAGTTCAAGGCCAGCCTGGTCTACAGAGTGAGTTTCAGGACAGTCAGGGATACACAGAGAAACCCTATCTTGAAAAACCAAAAAAAAAAAGAAAAAAAGAAAAGAAAAGAAAAGTCTGGCACAGTGGTACACACCTTTAACCCAGCACTGGGAGGACAGGGGACATGGCAGGCAGATCTCTGTGTGTCTGAGGCCAGCCTGGTCTACATTAGCAAGCTTCAGGACAGCCAGGACCACAGAAATTCTGCCTCAAAAATGAGGAGGAAACTAAATAGAAGAAAAACCACAGTGTGGTGGAGTGGGCTAGAATGTCAGCATTGGGAGGGAGGTAGACAGACGGCCCACTACTTGTAGAGCTCCAGGTCAGTGAAAGGCCCTGCCCCCAGATCCCTCCCCCAAAAGGAAGTGGATAGTTCCTGACTGAATTACAGCTGAGGATGTCCTCTGCATGTTCATGTGTACACGCACACACGCATGTACGCAAACACTCATGAGTTATATCATCATGAAGCAGTATGGGTACACTCAGTCATTTGGGGCCCTGGATTGTCTGGAGATGCCGGCAGTCCAGATGAGTTGGTGGCAGTGAGTCGAGGCCCTTCTACTTGACGACCTCTAACTGCAGTAGCTTATGGTGGAGCTGGCTCTGGACGCCCCAGTCATCTTGTGCACCAGAAGATCGCTCCCACTTGCGTCCCCACTGCTGCTCACTTCCCTGCAGCCACTTAAAAAGCCCCATAGCCCCTGCTGCCTGCACCTTAACCTCTGTGGCCCCACTTGAGATGCACTGTCTTGCTTCTAACAGAGGTTAGAACTCTTTCCATCAAACCAAAGCTACAGTACAGATGAAGCAATGCCTGACCAAGGAACTGAATGTAAACACTTTCTGCAGAGAAAACTAAGCTCCAAGAAGAGACTCCGTGGGAATAAATTAGTTCACTGATGGCCTCCTACATGGCGGCCATTTTCTTCCAAAGTTTGTTGTTCTATATGGGTAACTTTTCAGGAAAGGCAAATTAATGAGCCCAACCCACGAGCTCCCACAGAACTTATCTAAATTACTAGGCTGTATCCACTTAGAATCCACTCATCACTGTGAAACACGATGTCACAAAAAACTAGTTGCCCCAAAGTCCTTTCTAACAATATTTTTATAACACTAAATTTTTGCTATAATAGAGAAGCAATAAAAAAGTGTGTTTCAGCCAGGCAATGGTGGCACACGCCTTTAATCCCAGCACTTGGGAGGCAGAGGCAGGCGGATTTCTGAGTTCGAGGCCAGCCTGGTCTACAGAGTGAGTTCCAGGACAGCCAGGGCTATACAGAGAAACCCTGTCTCGAGAAACCAAAAAAAAAAAAAAAAAAACCATTACAAAACTACAGAATGAGGGGAAAGCTACCAGCAAAAGTACTTTAAGGGTATGGGGTGCTAGAGAGATGGCCCTGTGGTTAAGAACACTACTGACCCTCAGAGGAATCCAGTCTGGGTAACTGAAAACAAGTAGAAAGCTGAGTGTGGTGGGACACAGCAGCAATCCCAACACTTGGGAGGCTACAGCAGGAAAGTTTTGAGTTTGAGGCCACCCTACCTGCAGAGCAAGACTGTTCCAAACCAAACTATCAGAAAGAGAGCTAGCTTTCTACTTGAGAAAACACGCACTGTGCCGCGTGACGGAAGCAGTCTAAGAAGGAAGCGATTACTGTGGCTCGGGGTTGGCCTCTGCTGGGGAGGCATGGAGGCAACCTGAGGTAGGCAGCTGGCTGCACGGCATCCACTCAAGAAGCAATGATGGATGCCGATGCTCGAATCAGGTCTGGAAGGGTCCCCCACCCACACTCAGGCAAGGTGACCCACCTTAGATAAACCTCTCAGGAAATCCTCTCAGACAAGCCCAGAGGTTTGTCTCATAAATCCTGTCAAGCTGACACCCAAGATCAACCTCCACTCTCACAAAACACAACTGTGCGGGGAGGACAGAGACACAAGTAGCAGAAAGCCGACGTGAAAACTAGATGCTGTCTCGCTAACACTAGACGTGAACCAGTCATACCATTAAACTAAAGGTGGCAGGTATCAGACTAAATCAACTAAAAATCCCAGGCTGGGGAGATGACTCACTGGTTAGGTGGACTTGCTGTGTAAGCATGAGTCCCCAAGTACGGACCTCTAGCACCCACATAAAAGCCGCTCAAGGCCATAAGCAAACCTGGAACCCCCGCCCTGGGGAAGGCTGACAGGATCTGGCTGGGCAGCCAGTCAGCCCAGCAGAAAATCAGAGTTCCAAGTTCATCAAGAGACTGCGTCTCAGCAGAGTGAGGTGGAGCGACAGACGAGGGCTCCACCCAGCACACACTGTACGCACACACTATATGCGAGTGCACGCGCGCGCGCACGCGCGCACATACACACACACACACACACACACACAAGCAAGCAAACTTCAGGCTTGTCATCTAGCTACTGGGGAGGCTGAGGCAGGACTGAGACTCAGAGTTCCAGGCCAGCCTCAGCTACACAGACAAAGGAGAAGAAAAGGAGAAAGCAGTTTTCAAAGTTCACACAACCAATCTCCAACAATTCACTAGCAAATGAAACCCATCAACAGTCCAGAAGAGCCGTGCACCCGTGGCCCACCAGAGTTATCCCAAGAAAGCAAGGGTAGTCTGACTGCCTAAAACTAATTCCTATAATAGAGCATGCTAACTGAATTTAAGTAAAATCGTGTGCTCACTTCAGTAGACACAAGTGACACCTTTTCACAACCAAGAAAAACAAACACACAAACCCACCAGAACAGAATCCAGAAGACATTCTCAACCTGGTAATACGGAGACCTGTCTGCAAAAGTGTTTGCCACGTGCACACAGACATGACTGTGATCCCCAGAACCCAAGTAAAAAGGCGAAGAGTGGTAAAAACATCTGCAATGGCAGCACCTGAGAGGAAACTAGCAGACTCCTGGGCAGACACCTTGATTTCTGAGGTCAGGTCTCTCACTGGCTTGGGGCTGGCCAGTCATGCTAGGCTGGCTCCTGATAGACACTTGAAGAGATCTGCAGCCTAGACACACACACACACACACACACACACACACACACACACACACACACACGAAACACCCATAAAAACTCAACAGCAGGGTTGGAGAGATGGTTTAGCAGCTAAAGAGCACTGACTGCTCTTCCAGAGGCCTTGAGTTCAATTCCCAGCAACCACATGGTGGCTCACAGCCATCTGTAATGGGATCTGATGCCCTCTTCTGGTGTGTCTGGGGACAGCTACAGGGTACTCACATACATAAAATAAATAAATCCTTAAAAAACAAAAAACAAACTTCACTGTGAACAGAAGAATTGGTCTGTCTCTATCCACACAGCCCTGTCTCACACGAGTCAAGCTGATAGAAGAATTGCTAGAACAAACAGGTTCTGAGGAGCTAGGCGTAAGACATAAAACTGCTTATTTCTACATCTTTTGCACTCAACAATCTTTAATAAGACCATAATTTCATCAAAACCACCCATATACACCAGAATCATGGGGGAAAAAAGTGATTTATACTCTCCAAACTCTTCTAAAATTACTGAAAAAAATTAAAGGATATTGAGGGGAACAGAAAACCTCCACCCACACTCTATCAGAAACGTGATAGTAGCGTGCCACAATCAATGCAAGGCCTTATCAGAATCCCAGCCCATTGTTGAGACATTGGTAAGCTGATTCTAAAACCCAGGCAGAATTAACAGGGGACCCAGAAGAGTCAACTGTGATCATGAAAAGAACAAAGTCTGAGAACCCCCACTTCCTGATTTCAAAACTCACTTCAAAGCGCCCATAATCAAAGCAGTAACACTAGGGAAAGTCACATGGGCAGGTCAAGGAAACAGAGCTGAGGTTCCAGCTGGAGTGGAGGCGCAGGCCTGTCACCCCAGCATCTGTGAGGTCATCCTCTACTTAAGATTGAACACAGCCTTGATACTGTTTCAAAAACACAGAACAAAACACAAGCCAAGATCCCAGTTATAAACCTGCATATTCCTCCATTTCTGTTTGCTTTCAGCAAGGATGCTAAGGCCATCCAATGGAGTCAGTTCTCACCTTTACAAGGATTCCAGGGATGGAATGCTGACCACCAGGCTTGATGGTGAAGGCCTTTCCTCCTCACGGGCCCTGACCCAGCAACTCTAAGAAGATGCCCAACATAAGAGAGAAGGCAGGACCACTCAAAAACTTGCTGTCCTGACTTCATAGCAGTGTTTATCCACCAAAAGGCACAAACAACTCAAAGCCATCAATGAGCAAACAGATAAAACATGTGATGTAAATACAGTAGAAAACACATCCATTAAAGGTAACAAAATACTGGTACATCTTATACCACAGAAGGACTCTGAAGATGATACCAAGTGTAGAGAGTCAGTAACAATAGGCACAGAAAGAAATATGCAAATGGTAGTCATCTGAGTCTGGAAGGGAGGAGAGTGGGAAAGAAGGAAGGTGCAGAAGGATGGCTGCTGAAGGGAAGGATGGCTGCTGAAGGGGAGGATGGCTGCTGAAGGGGAGGATGGCTGCTGAAGGGGAGGATGGTTGCCGAAGGGGAGGATGACTGCTGAAGGGGAGGATGGCTGCTGAAGGGGAGGATGAAGGGGAGGATGGCTGCTGAAGGGG
>NC_034612.1:36842892-36858981 GCF_900095145.1 Mus pahari
TGAAGGGGAGGATGGCTGCTGAAGGGGAGGATGAAGGGGAGGATGGCTGCCAAAGGGGAGGATGAAGGAGAGGATGGCTGCTGAAGGGGAGAAATACCTTCTGAGATGGAGAAATGTCCGACAACTGATATGAATATGCTAAACCACTGAACTGTATCTGAATGTTTTAAGAAGTGGGCCTGGTGACACAGGATTGTAATCATGGCTAGTATAGGCTGAGGCAGGAGAGTGGTAAATTCAAGGCCAGCTTTGCCAACTTAGACCTTTCTCAAAATAAAACAGTAAGAAGAAGGCTGGATTTGGGGGTTGGTTGTGAACCTAACCTGGGTGGCAGACACAGAAGAATCCGGAGTCCAAGACCATCCTCAGCTGCACATAGACTTCTAGGTCAGCATGGTTACACACAAGACCCTGCCTTTAAAAAGAAATCATAAAGACCCCTGTCCCAGACGCATGTAGGAGATGTAACACTGTGAGAGAGTGCAGTATGAGGAGGCAGAAGGGCTGGCTAGGATCAATACCCCCATAAACAAAGAGCAACAGCTTTAAGAAAGCATATGGACACCGACTGTCCAATGAGGCGCTACAGCCAATGTATGTAAAGCTTACTGTGTCCAAACTCAAACCTAGTTTTACTCTTCAATATAAATGTAGTTGTGTACACAAGGTACAGATCCTCACAAGTATAGAGAGAGTAAAAGTGACAGAAAGTTCCATGAACTCTCAACTCAAAAATGGGGTTGGCAAGAGTGACCCCCTTGCTTCCAACATGAGAAGCTATCCATCACCCACAAGCTGGCACAGCTTCAGATCCTGCTCCTGGCCCCTCACAAACTCACTCTCCGGGACCACCCACCTGTCAACACTGCTGTCAGAGCCAGGGCTCACCTCCAAGCGTGGCCGGCCACATGTACCTAATGACCAGGAAGCATTCTCAGCCTTACTCAGCTCACACACACACATTTGGTGGTTCTTCTCTCACCCCCTCAGTATAGTTTCCCCTTGTCCTCTCATATTCTGCTGAATTTTTTCTAGACTTACAAGGAAAATGAGAAAAATTGACTTGTTAACGGTCCCTAAATTTTTTTTTTTTGGGGGGGGGGGTTCGAGACAGGGTTTTTCTGTGTGTGGCTGTCCTAGAATTCACTTTGTAGACCAGGCTGGCCTCAATCTCAGAAATCCACCTGCCTCTGCCTCCCAGTGCTGGGATTAAAGGCGTGCGCCACCGCGCCCGGCACCGTCTCTATTTTTGCCTCATCCTAGCCAGTAGCTTTACTGAGATTCCAAATCTAATCCCAACAGTCCTGTTGATAAAATTAGGGAGACATGAGGACCCCCTTATTCTGCTGGCTGAAAATATTTCAACCTTTAGAAACATGCTTGCAGTCAAACACCTGCCATCTGTCCGTGTAGAGCATGTTGGGAAGCACTCCCTGGTCCGTCCTGCCCCTCTTCTGTCTCACTGACTCACCTGCACTCTTGGACTGTAGCCTTCAAGATGAACCTCCAGCCACCTTAGAGTGCCATTCACTGGGCCAAGGTCCTTACCAGACAGTGCTGCTACATGCCTTTAACCCAGCACTTGGGAAACGTTCGAGGCCAGCCTGGACTACACGCTGGTCGTCAGGACAGCCAGGACTACACAGAGAAACCCTGTCTCAAAGCAACAAACAAAACAGTTCAAAACATTGTTTTAGATTTACTTTTACTTTATTTTATAAATATGAATGTTTTGTGGCATGTATGTGTGTGCACCATGTGTGAACCTAGGGGAAAAAAAAAAAGCACTGGATGCCAGTGTTCCAGGACGTTATGAGATGCCATGGAGGTGCTGGGAACTGAATCGAGGCCTCTGACAGAGCAGCCAGTGCTCAACGAGAGCCATCTCTCCAGCCCCTATGAAAACATTTTTAATGTTTTAAATCCTTTGTGCAATGCAACTTCAAAAGCCACAAACTATATATAGTTGTGGCTAAGACATTTAAATGTGACTCTCTTCCCTTAACATGTATTCAGTCTGTATCAAAACATTTTCTTAATATATTCTAGCTCTCTATTCACAGTGATTTGTTCTAAAATTCTTTTAATCAGTGTAAATCAATAATCCCAGCTTCAGGACTAGAGAGATGTCTCAGTGGTTCACAGACCTCTCAAGATAACAGATTTTGCATTTACTTACAGATTCTAGAAGCTGACTCCCTCAGTAGAGACTGTTCTGCTGAGAGTAAGCATGGTATCAGGACCGAAGGAACCGCTCTCATTTGCAATACTTGTAGAAGAGCTCAAATATTCGGCCCATCCTACATGAGCCTGTGCTACCATCCTCAGAACACACTAAGGTAGCAGAAAGAAAAGCCCAACCCCAACCCGTGTCACACTCTAATCCCCAGAGTATGTAAATACCATGGGTTCCAGGGCAAAGGGAAATTAAGGTTGCATAAGGGTTTAAAGTTGCTAAAATCAAATGGCCTTGGTTTGGAGATTATCCTGGATTATCCAAATGGGCCTCCCCCACCCCCAAGTGTCAATGACTGACAGGAAATTAGTATCCGAGGGATGTAAGAGTGACCAGACACTGCGACCTAAAGACACAGGAGAAGCTGAGGTCAGGGAACATGGGAAGCCTTAAAGGTAGAAAAGGCAAAACAAAAGCAAAAGCAAAACAAAACAAAACCACCTTGAGCCCCCAGACCCTCCAAAAGAATAATCTCTTTAACATCCACTTCAAAGTTCTGGCGTCCAGAAGTGCACAGTAAGACACGGGTTGCTGTGAGCATACAGATGTGGCTAGAACTGTGCTGTTTATAGGAGCCACTGGAAATTAATGTATACACAAATGGCTTGGTTTGTTGTAAACATTACAGAAACAAATGCATTCTAATATGAAAACTAAAGTACTTGGCTCATCTTTCTGAATTACATATTTAAGAATCTGAAGTAGATTTTTTAAACAAATAGGTTTAATAAATATGTGACTTCAAAATATTTGTTTAAAAAAATAGAAATGTGCTGGATGTGGTGGCGCACACCTTTAATCCTAGCACTTGGGAGACAGAGGCAGGTGGATCTCTGTGATGAGGACAGCCTGGTCTATAGAGTGAGTCCTAAGAGAGCTAAGACTATGTAGAGAAACCTTGCTTAAAAAGAAGGAAGAGGAAGAGGAAGAGGAAGAGGAAGAGGAAGAGGAAGAGGAAGAGGAAGAGGAAGAGGAAGAGGAAGAGGAAGAGGAAGGAAGGACAAACCAGGCAGTGTATATACTCTGATGGTCTTGTAGTTCACTGAATCTGCACTGGAGCCTCTGTGCTCATAATATTCATATGACTTTTTAAAAAATTTATTTCACAGAAAAAAAAAATTTCACATCCATAAAAATATGAAGCATGTCACAAACTTGTACCGTATCTTTGCCCAGGGATGGTGCCAATCTTCATAAAGCAAAAAACCAACAACAAACCCTTGCAATATCAGCAAAGGAGAGAACAGAAGCAAAGCATGGGGCTGGAGAGATGGCTCAACAGTTAAAAGCACTTGTTGCTCTTCTAGGGGACCTAGTGCCATTTCTGGCACCCATATGGCAGCTCACAACCATTTGTAACTCTAGTTTGAGGGGAGGGGGTGTCTGATGCCCTCTTCTAGCCCACAGGGGTACTGCATGCATGTGGTTCACAGATAAACACTCAGACAATTAAAATAAAATAAATACCTTATTAAACATTTTAAAAGTCTAGAAAAAGAAAATGTCTTCAAAGTCCTAAGGAACAGACGACAGACTAGGACACTGGCCCAGAGAGAAGACTGCCCATTCTCAAGTGTCGGGCTGTAACGCTCTCTACTCCTGAGAAGGCTTTACTTTACCCTCTGCTGGCCCCTAGGACTTTAGGGCTTACCTGACCCACACTTCTAACTTGAATTATTTAAGTTCTCTTGTCGGATACCCTTGAGAGAGCCCAGAGGACCAATACTGTACACATTAACCCAACTTACTTCTACCACTTCAGATCTTTTTAAAAACATTATTAGCATTCGGACTTTGCAGACATCAGAAGTTAACTGCTCTTGGGCTGGAGACGAAGCTCCATTAGTAAAGTGCTTGCCTAGCATTCGCAACGTCCTGGGTTCAATCCCCAGGAGAAACCCAGCATGGACTCCTAGCCTGTACTTCTAGCACTGAAGAGAAAGACGCAATAGGATCAGAAGCTCAGGAAAATGCCAGCAAGATGGCTCAGTGAGTTAAGACACTTGCTGCGAGCCTCAACCACCTAATCTCAATCCCCCAAACACAGAAGAACCAAGTCTGAAAGGCTGTTCTCTGACCTACACACACGCACCATGACATGTGTTCATGCATACAAATACATAAACTTTTTTTTAATTAAAAAAAAAAAAAGAAGTCCAAAGGTCATCCTCGGCTGCCACATTCCAGGTCAGCCAGGGATGCAGGAGAACCTACTTTAAAAAAAAAAAAAAAAAAAAAAGGTGCCGTGCCAGGCATAGTGGCCCATGCCTTTGATCCCAGCACTCAAGAGGCAGAGGCAGGAGGATCTCTGTGAGTTTAAGGGCATTCTTATCTACAGATCGAGTCCAGGGCAGCCAGGGGTACACAGAGAGACCCTGTCTCAAAAAACCAAAAAAGGTAAACTTTTTTCCTGTATCAGCAAAAGAACCAAGCTACAATATTTTACTGTAAATTTTTTTCAGAAAGTGTTTAACACCTCAGCCAGCCAGCTCACATCACACTGTACCATCAGCAATCTGGGTTTTCAGTTTTCCCCTAAGACAGGGTTCTCAATACAGGGCTCAAGTTGGCCTGCTGCTAAAGCTGGTGATCCTCCTGCCTCAGCCTCCCAGCTGCTTTAAGTACAGGTCCACAGAACCACACCCCACTTCAGTCTTTATAGTTTTCTTCCAAAACAAAATCTTTATGCCATTCCTGCCTCGTTCTATACAAACTCTATGCATATGACACAACCATCTATATGAATTCTATGCATGTTAAACACTCAGATCTTTCAAGAATTCCCCACAACATTGATTCTGAGTATTCAAAAGAGTGGCCTACATTCACATCTAGGACTTAATTATGTTTTTTTCCAGCACCTCAAGGTAACATATAGGTATTTAAGTAATCTTCAACCCAAGAGACAAAAGTATCTACTAATAGGTGTATCCCAAAGCAACAATACAGGGCTCTAGAGAGGATGGGCAACCTGTGAGAGATAGAGCCTGAGCTTATAGCTGGAGAACAACATGTAGGAGGAAGGCCAAGGCTGGCTGAAACAGACATGCCTGTTCTGATTCAAGGGTGGTATTCCATCATATTTAGAATACGATAATAAAGTAAAGGCTGGCTGCTGGGGTGACAGAGCATAGGTTTAGCATGTGCTTACCATGTACAATCACTGGGTTCAAACCTCAACCTGGTAAAAATAAATAAATAAACATGTCTCCTCACACAGTGCTCTCAAGCTGTCTGAACCTCTAAGATAGACGGGGTGCCCAGTCAGTCACTGCTATTCCCAGAGGAAACAAAATAGTTCCCAAACTATTCAAACCAGAAAAAGATGATCAATTTCATTCTTTGCTTTAATGTTATCATTTGATTTGAATGTAAGTGAGTGTCCTCAGAGGCAGCTGCTGCTAGTAACTAGTGATGGATGAGCTGGTAAGTTCAGACTCAGTGAGTGTTTGCTGGGCTATGAGAGAGATTTGCCAGGGCAACACAAACATCTTAACCCTGGCAGGAGCTGGGGAAGCAGCAGGAACAGGGCACCCCTCCGAGCCAGGAGCGGAGCGGAGCGGCAGGGAGCAGCAGGTTGTTTAGCCCAAGAAGTCATTGTCTAAAGACAAGTTCACAGCTAGGGAATGAATGTGGACCCTTAAATAAGGGAATCAATCCAGTGCAGGCTTTTCTTTCCAATAATACAGGTGAAAATGGTGTCCAAACTGAGGAAGCCAGGGGTGGGGGTGCAGAGCTGGGACCCTGCACATCCAGCGTTCAAGGGCTGAAACACACTGGGCAGGCTAGAAGCATCTCCAGGGCTATACACCAAGACCCGAGGAAACAAAGTGTCAAGGATGCAGCTTAGCGCAGAATGCATACCTACCACAAAAAAGGTCCAGAAGCTGGGGTTAGTAAATAGCTCTTTGGATCAGTCTGGTGGTAATAAAGTACTGAAATCACTAATCTGCAGTGAAGACTTGAGGGGGTGGGATGTGTATTTACTGTGGGCTGTAATTCTGCATAAACTCTGCAACACTAAAAGATGCTAGGAAAATCAAACAAGACTATGAGCTCCCAACATGAGCACAGACAGCGGCATCACATCAGTCACAACTTCTCCAGGGCTGAGACCTCAGTTTTACATCTAAAAGGAAACAGTACAATGCTTACCAAAAGCTGCTTAAATTGGGCCAGCAAGATGGCCCTGTATGTAAAGGTGCCTGTCATCCAGTCTGACAGTCCCAGTTCAATCCCCAGAGCCCACCTACATATGAGGGGACATGCTCACCATGGCACATACACTTACATGCGCATCATGGACACACGGATGATCATTTTTTTAATTAAAAGAAATGTCTGACTCAATCCTTGTATTCACAGATGACAAAAACCAGTTCAGAATTATAAGAAAACTTTTCCCCAGACATACATCTAAATGTCAAAATCTGGGCTTGAATGTACCACCTTTTATTATAGCATGATGCAGAATAAAATACATAATAAAGCAGCCAACTGAGTTCTGCAAGTGACTACTGAAAGAGAAACACCCCCCCCCCATGTGGTTAAACCTCAAGAGTTTCTGGAACTATAAGAAATGCACACATGATTAGTCTTTCCTGAGATGGTAAGTTGCATTAGTAGAATTAACATTACTTTACAGGCAAGAAGAAAGGAACGAAGAACCAAGAAACAACCTCATCTGCAGTGGCTTGGTCAAAAGCATAGAACTCCAAAAAAAAAAAAAAAAAGCCTTGAGTGAAAGCGACTGAAGTTCAGTATTTCAGAGTCAGAAACTAACCGAGTGGATCAGGACTGGGTGGTCATTAACCAACTCGGGATCTCGAGAGGTGGAAGAAGACACCAGAAAGGCCACATGGCATGAGGCAAGGCCACCTTACGGACCCCAGTGACCTGTTTTACTCCAGGTTCAGCAAAGCACCTTTACTTGTGCAAGTGTCCAAAATTAGCAAAAGCCCGTGTCTTATACATCATTTCATGCTTAGTAACTATATCACTTTACCCTCTAATACAACAGGGTTGTCAAAGTATGGGTCGCACAACCCCCACAGACGCTGTATATTGGACTGCCTGCATATCAGATGTTTACATTACGATTCATAACAGTAGCAAAATTACAGTTATGATGCAGCAATAAAATCATTTTATGGGTGGGAATCACCACAGCATGAGGAACAATATTAAAGGTCTCAGCCTCAGGAGAGAGCCACTGCTCTGACCCCATAAACACATAACCTGCTGGCCACCTAATTACCCACCCCTGTGACCCAGTCACCTTGCCGAATTATTCGAATTATCTTAAAACACTCAACTCTCCGTGCTTATTGGTCAACTTTTGAAACAATCATGACAGTGACTGATGGGAAGACTGAACTGTCACCTAGAGCCAGGCTCGGGAAGCGGGGCAGAAAACAGGCTTATGGAATACACAGCTTCTTGGGGCCCCAGTCCATGATCCCATAACTGAACTAGGCACAGCTGTGACAAACTGGGCAGGCTTCAAGAGTTTGTGAATGAACTATCACCCAAAAGTAATAAAGTAATTCCAAAATCAAACACCAGGCTTCATTAGAAAGCTCCAAGCTAACAAAGACACATTGTAAAAAAAAAAAAAAGAAAGAAAGAAAGAAAAGAGAAAAAAAAAAAAACAGTGGATGTGGCATCTGAGGACTACAGCTCCCAAGTTCTCTCCTCTGCCTCTATATAAAATGAATTTTGATTTGGATCAGGACAGAACATCTAAGAGTTTCTTAAATGTCCCTAAACATCATCCTGGCATTTCTCACCACATATTCTATGGGAAAGTTTCTCACCATAGACATAAAGTCAAACTACCAATCCTGATGGCTGCAGAAAGGAAGCACACCAAGAATGGAGGAGCCCACCTTTAATTTCCTCGATCGATCGATCGACCGACCGACCGACCGACTGACTGGCTGGCAAGTGGAGGCAGGAGATTTAGGAGTTCTCCAAACACAGAAAGGAGTAAGAGGGGTGGAGGGCAGGACACAGACGGAAGGAAGGCAAGGCAGTGACCTGTTCATTTCGCCACATTCCTTCAAATAAAGCCGAAGTTTTAGGGCTGTGCCCCCTCCTTTCTGGAATGATGCTAAGCTGCATGCCCACACACGCATACTAACCCAGCAGCAGGAAAAGGCAAGGGAGCCAGCTTTACCTGAGACAGCTACAATAAGTGCTTCATAGTTTTCACGTCAGAGTCCACTTCTCCCTACAGTACAACCTAACACCTACCTTATGGCTTTGACTTCACTCACACCTACACACGCGCATGCACGTGCGCACATACACACATACATACACACACACACACACACACACCCCTCCCTGCCTGGCAAGCAGCCAAGCCAGTGCCATTTCATGCTGAGAAGCCGCTCACCTCCTCATTTCTGCTCTATCCAATCCCCCTCCCAATAAGACTTTCCCAACTAGGACTCCCACAGCCAGAGGCAGCGGCCAGCTTCAGTCAGTGCTGCATCTAAAGAACTCCCAGTGGGCAACCCTGGTCTCTGGAAGACATCCTGGACACCTGGATTAGCTGCGGGATGCTGCTGACTTCCAACCAGGGCCCTCTGCTGTTCGCTGATTACTAAGTACAGAGCTCAGCAGTTCATGAACTACACTGCACCAGGCTGTGAGAACAGGAATTTCGTTCGGTAAGGAGCAGCAGCACACCAAGCTGAAGGTGTGCTATAGTGGACAGTAGGGAAACGTTTCTGGAGACACGTTCACGACAGTCTGAAGACAGGCACTCTCTGAGCCAGGCTACAACACCAAGACAAACACATCTCACTCCCTTTCACCAAAAGCAGAACAGCACTTACTTTTAGTCTAGTTCACCCAATAAAGCCACTGCAGGTTTGCTCTGCACCTGATTTTGACAAGTGAAAAAATTATGTAAACTTCCATACTTACAGAATAAAATTTCAATTCATCTCGAGCGCTTCTCTGTTTCTAAAGCTGCTGACACGCTGACGCATCCATTTCTAAGCCCAGGCCCCCTTCTCTCCACTGTTCCACAGATTCACTGAGTCTTCTCTCTACTTCAGACTCACCTTGTGAGTGAAGACCTCTTTCCACGGTATGAAGATGTTAATGCGCCAATCAAATGGCAGAAATAAATGGTAAGTTTTTCATTTTAAAACCCTCAGTCTAGCCGGGCGTGGTGGTGCAACGCCTTTAGTCCCAGCACTTGGGAGGCAGAGGCAGGCGGATTTCTGAGTTCGAGGCCAGCCTGGTCTACAAAGTGAGTTCCAGGACAGCCAGAGCTACACAGAGAAACCCTGTCTCAAAAAACCAAAAAACAAAACAAAACAAAAAAAAAAAAAAAAAAAAAAAAAAACCCTCAGTCTAAACCTAGTGTAATGGGGCATGCCTGATATCTCAGTGACTGGGAAGTGGAGGCAGGAGAATCATGAGTTCAAGGCCAGCCATCACTACATTTCAAACTACAAATTCAAACTCAGTGTGACCTACAGAAGACCCTGTTTCAAAACTCCAGCAAAGATGGAAACCAAAGAAACAACCCCCCCCCCCATGAACTACTAAAAGGTAAGGGGGAACATATACAGCACAGTACACCTGAGATCACAAAAATCCTGTGCAACTGTCTTAAGGCAAACGGGCAGGGTGTAGTTCAGGTCAAGTGACCTGCTTAAGAGTTACTCACTCACTGGACAGTTCACATTCCAAGCAAAACAGAACCTACAGACACAGCAGGACCGTCGCTGTCTCTCATTTTCACTTTCAGTTCATTCTCAGAAGATGGATAGCAACCTTCCTTACACTCAAAACTGCAACTCACTCTGATGCTCAGAACCTACTCCGGGAAGGTAGTAGGTAGGATTTATTCAAGTAAGAACACAGACACGCCCAATCTTAATAGCACCTTTCTAACAGTCTCACTTTGGCCAGGCATGGACGTCTATGCATTTGCCAAAAAGCATGCACACACCATGTGCAATCACTGCACCTGGGCAGAAGTCCTAAGGAGAGTGAGCTTGGGAGTGGACAAGTGCATCTCACTGGATAGAGAACCCTGGCAGGGCTCTGTCCTCTGCTGCTTTTTTCTGAGGTTGTTTTGTACAGGTTTTTTTGTTTTTGTTTTTGGAAGGGGGGGAGCTGGGGGGTATTTGTTTGATTAGGAAACAGGGTTTCTCTGTGTAGTCCTGGCTGTCCTGGAACTCACTTTGTAGACCAGGCTGGCTTCAAACTCAGAGATCTGCTTGTCTCTGCCTTGAGAGTGCCACCACCACGCCCTTTGTTGCTCTTATTTGATTATGCTACATTATTACATACATGAGTATTGTCACCCTCAAGCAGAATGTAAACACATGAAAGTAGGCATTATCTTTGGTTAGGGAGGGACAGTTCTTTTGAGACAAGGTCTTAGCTACACTTGCCTGGAAAGTGAGATCTTTCTGCACCCAAAGTCCTGGGCTTCTAGAAGCATGCTGTAAAAAGCCCTGCTGTGGGAACTGTCTGGATCACTTCTGTACCCCCCAGTTCCAGTCAGCTGGTGCTAGATGAATACTTGACACTGAGACTGAGTGAATGAACAGCCTACAGGAATCACACCACTCCTGAAACCCTTGACTTTGTCAATGAACCATGACCCTAAATTACGTGGAGCTCAGCAATCTGGCAAAATTATCACTATGAAAGATTCGATTATCCCATGTGGCATGTCTAAGAATAATTAGCACAACCAATCCCAGTAACTGTTAATACCGCACCCTTCTCAACACCAGGAAAGAATAATTATCCACGTGGGAAAATGGATCCTTCAGTGATTCCATAATCTTATAACTTTTTTGATGCTGTGGATTTTAAGTCCACCAATTCCTCCCCTTTTTTAATACTGTTCCACAGAATGTAGCAGAGAATCCACTTTTCCTACCTGATTCTCCACTCCTTAAACACACACACACACACACACTCACTCACAACAGCACAGATCACTTGCAGGTGGAAGATGGTTTGGAGAATCTCGTAGATAAAACCCAGAACACAAAAACGGAGCTGAAGGGTGCTGGTCTTTAGTAATTTAACTCCAGACCCACATTGCACAGAGTAACTCTTTTCATTGATTCATAAATCACAATCTCTACATCGAAGTTCATAAAGGAGGTAATGGATTTGATTTGCTTTATCACGTGGGAAGCCGTGATGCTTCTGGCAATGCACAAAAACCACGTTTGGAACCCACCCGCGTTTTCGCTTTTTTTCGGGGAAACTGTGTACTTCGACCCCACACAGACGTGCTCTCTTAAAGTAAACAAATGACAGGAAAGCGAATGCAGCTTTTTAAGATTGTTAACACAGATTCCCAGAGACAAGGCTGCCATCTGGACGGACACAGGTTAGAAGCCGCAAGAGTTCCTTTCGCCACAGAGAGTTGAAAATATAAGAGAACATTTCAACAGCACTCTTAAAAGTTTCCACCTTCACACGCCCCCTTCCCGAGCCCGGGCCTCGGGGCTCCACCTAACCCGAGGAGGAACTCCGCCAGGACTTCCGTCCTCCGGTAGGATCGAGACCCTTCCTTTCTGCCGCAGACCCCCGCCCTGCCCCGCGCAGGGCCCCAAGGAAATGCCGCGTCCCTTCCCCTGGCCCAATCCCCGGGCTTCCCGGTACCAGTCCCCAGTTAAAAGTCCCGGCTCCAGCCTCCGGGTCTCCAGTCCCCAGCCCCCAACCTCAGTCCACACCTCGAGTCCCCAAGTCCCCAACCCCAGTCTGCAGTCCTTACCCCCAACCCCGCCCCTTAGCCCCCAGCCACAGTCCCCGAGTCCCCGGTACCCAGACCCAGACCTCCCCGTCCTCAACTGCGACCCGGTGGTCAGCACCCAACCCCGAGCCCCGGTCAGTCGTATCCCCAGTGCCCCGGCCCCGCCTGCCGTGTCCAGCACGCCTTCCCCGCGGCCACTCGGCCCCGCGCCCGGTGCGCTCGCACACGAACAGGCCCGCGGGCGGCGCCTCGAAGGCGGGGACCGGCCACCCGGGCCGCGCTGCCGCCGCACCTACCATGGTACAGATGGAGGCGAATTTGGAGACTGTCATTAGGATTTCCATCCGCCCGGCGCCATCTTCCAGACAGTCGCGGCGGGCGGGGGACGCGGGGAGCCGGGCCGCCCGCTCACTCCGCAGCCCGCGGCCGCACCCGGAGCCGCCGCCGACCCACGCTTCTAGCCTGCTGGGCCGCCGCTGCCGTCGTCGCCGCGGGCGCTCAGGCTTCCTCCGGCCCAGCCCCCGCCCGCCGGCCGCCCGCCCGCCCCCGGCTCCGCCCCGGCGCACAGCGCAGCCGCCGCCTCAGGGCCCGCGCCTGCCCGGGAAGCCGCTCGTCGCACACCCCGCCCAGCACGCTGGGGAGCGAGCTCCGCGCAGACCCTACCGCCCGGCCGACCTGGCAGCGTCGTTCCGCCCCGCCCGCCTCCGGCGCCGCCACGCCCACCGCAGCTGTGCCACGCCCATGCTGCCCCGCCCTCCCACGGCGGGGCGCGAGCTTGGGGCGGACGGCTCCACCCAGTGCGCGTTGGGGCGGGGCGAGACCCGAGCCGCGTCCCTCCTGCAGATGGGTCCTAGCGCCGACGTGAAGCACTACCTTAGCTTGCAAGAGCGGGTCTTAACGCGGATCGATCCTTTGCTCTGCGGCGACGGTGACATCAAGCAGCCTTCAGAGCGACTGACCCACAGCTCTGAAGGGACAGTCAGTTGAAACAGAAGACCGAGACCGTGTCTGGGAAACTGGATGGGTTGGAAGGCAACCCCGCCAGAGTCCCAAGCACTTGGATGTTTTTCTGGGGTGAATCATCTGGGGCCAAATTCCCTAAGAAAAGGCTAATTAGATGAAAAGACAAGATTTAACTCTGAATTAGCAGTAGTGGGGGAGGAGAGGAAGGGGAGCCAATCCTGAATAACAGTGGGATACCAACTTGGAATTTGTAAGGATTGGGGGTGGAGTTATGTCCGGAGTAAGAAGCGGAAGACAGCGTGTGAGGAGTACCAATGCAGTGTTAGCTAGTGGATGAACCCTTCTTATTTTCCACCGGCAGAAAATTCATAAAACTTCATATATTACTACTTTAAAAAGCCTGTGGTTTGTTTTGATTGGTGATCTGAGGGTGGGACCTTTTCTACCTTCCACCCAACCCCCACCACACCGGGTCTGTGGAACTTGGGGCCCAGATTCCGACGAAAGCTCTAAAATCTGATAAGCCTCACTTCATACTCCAAAGCATTCAAGAGACAAAGAATTTGAACAAAATTTAGTCGAGAAACAGATTTCTGGTACACGAATACCGTTTCCATAGCAATTCCATTGTAAGCGTTGGGGGAGGGGAACACCCACTGAAGACAGCTAAGTTCCTCAGGCAGCTGCCTGTTCTCCAGATATCTACCTGCCTAGAGACGGGTCTCTTTTCTGTAGATACCAGGGTAGGGGCGTGGACTCCGGCTTACACCAGCTCAGGTCTAAGCAGTGTTTATCGCGTCGCTCGCCTCTCTATAGACTCCACAAGCATAGAGCATGGGCGTACAACATCTATATTTTAAAGGTCAGGATGGGAGCTGGGCATATGGCTTAGTTGGCGAAGTGCTTGTGTAGTGTGTAGGTGTTCTGAGGGTTCCTATCCAGCACTTCATTAATCCTAGTATGGTAAAGTCATCCTCAGCTATGTAGTGAGTTCAAGACCAGCCTGGATCACTTGAGTCCTTGTCTCCCCACCCCCCCCAAAAAATGAATGAATAGCCAGTCACTGGGTATTGTGACAAATGCACCTACAATCCCAGCACAGGAGACAGAGAGAGGTGAGTCTCTGTGAGTTCAAGGGCAGCCTGGACTAAACAGCAAGTCTACAGATCAGCCAGATCTACGCAGGGAGACCTGGACTCAAAAATAAATAAAAAAGAATGAACAGCACATGTATAAAATTGTCAAAAAGAAATTAGCAAAAGCCAACGAGTAATTAATTAAAATGGTGAGCAAATAAAACAGTGTGCTGCTTCAGAATTCCTGTCGTAGGCTAGGTAGTCTGCTGGATATAGTTTCATTTTTAAGCTTTATTTCTTTTTACTTTATGTGTATGGGTGTTTTTGCTTGCTCATACCCAGACAGTGTCCACGGAGGCCAGAAGAAGGCATCTCATCCCCCTGGAACTGGAGTTGTAGAAGGTTGTGAGTCACCAGATGGATGCTGGGAATCAATCCCAGGTCCTCTGCAAGAGCAGCCAGTGCTCTCAACCTCTAAACTGGCTCTCCAGCCCCTTTGAATACACTAAGCGTAACCCTTCCAATAACCACAGAGATCCATCATGGATGGCTTGTTTTCTTTTTTTCTTTCTTTCTTTCTTTTTTTTTTTTTTTTTTTTTTTTTTTTTTTTGGTTTTTCAAGACAGGGTTTCTCTGTGTAGCCCTGGCTGGCCTGGAACTCACTCTGTAGTCCGGGCTGGCCTCGAACTCAGAAATCCGCCTGCCTCTCCCCTACTTCTTGACAGTAAATGAGTCAACCTCTTTGGTTGCATTAATAATGTGGTTTAGCTGTTCAGATAGTAGGCGTCAATCAAAATAACCACAGTTCTAACTCAAGTCCATGTTGGAAATTGTCTTAGTTAGGGTTTCCATTGCTCTGAAGAAACAACATGACCAAGGCAACATTTTTATAAAGGACAACATTTAATTGGGCCTGGCTTACCCTTTCAGAGGTTCAGTCCATTATCGTCATGGGGGGAAGCAAAGTATGGCAGCATCCAGGCAGACATGGTGCTGGAGAAGGAGCTGAGAGTTCTACATCTTCTTCTGAAGACAGCCAGGAGGGAATCTCCACACTGGGTGGGACTTGAGCACTAGGAGACCTCAAAGTCCATCTACACAGGGCCACACCTCCTCCAAGAAGGCCACACCCATTCCAACAAGGCCATACCTCCTCATAGTACAACTTACCATAGACCAAGCATATTCAACTTTCCACAGGAATGGAACCCAGGACCTAATTTAGGCTAGACAAGTATTTAACCACTGAGTTACACTCCCAGTGCAATGGCTTTTCAAAGCTCACTATGAATCCAGCAAATTAAGTTGAGCATTTGTACAATAGACATAGGTCTTATATAGGCTGCTCCAGATGAAGTGTAGCCCATACTTGTGTGTATTTATTTATTTTACGTATGTGAGTACCCTGTCACTGTCTTCAGACACACTAGAAGAGAGCATCAGATCCCATTACAGATGGTTGTGAGCCACCACGTGGTTGCTGGGAATTGAACGCAAGGCCTGTGGTAGAGCAGTCAGTGCTCTTCACCATTGAGCCATCTTCTGCAGCTCCCATGTTGGTATTTAAACACAGATTTAAAGAAGGGGTTGGAAGGGTAAGATGTAGTTTGGGGCAGGCGGATTTCTGAGTTCAAGGCCATCTTGGTTTACAAAGTGAGTTCCAGGACAGCCAAGGCTACACAGAGAAACCGGGTCTCGAAAAACAAAACAACAAAAAAAAAAAATGTAGTTCAGGGGAAGAGCATATACTGAGCAGGAGGTCTTGGATTCAGTCTCCAGCATCAACAAAACAAAACAACAACAACTTAACTAAAAGAAGAGGCTCATCAGTCTCTACTTAAAACTGAAACAGTGGTTTCATTCATTCGGATAGATAGATAGATAGATAGATAGATAGATAGATAGATAGATAGATAGATAGATAGATAAGTAGGTAGATAGATAGATAGATAGATAGATAGATAGATAGATAGATAGATAGATAGATAGATAAGTAGGTAGGTAGATAGATAGATAGATAGATAGATAGATAGATAGATAGATAGATAGATAGATAGATAGACAGA
>NC_034612.1:36859351-36861024 GCF_900095145.1 Mus pahari
TAGATAGATAGATAGATAGATAGATAGATAGATAGATAGATAGATAGATAGATAGATAGATAGACAACACCATCAAGTTTCTGTCACAGATTGCAAGTAAAAGCTTCTTGTCCTGGCGCTCAGCAGGGACTGCCTCCTCATCCCTGCCAGTTCTTCACTGAACCCAGAAACACCCCACCATATACACGCCTCATCCCACACCTCACACCCCACCCTATCCCCCACCTCCACTCCAGTCGTGCAGAGCAGAGTACAGAAGCAGCTGGCTGCCACGTGCTCTCCACGCGAGGGCAGCTTTTTCACAACGGCTTCTAGACTATATCTTCTAGATACTTTTCTGTTTGTGACAGACACTGCATCTTCTGCAGATGTTCCCGACGTCTGAGTTCACCACGGGGAGTGATGAAGACGTCAAGGGCAACAAGATGGTGCTGGAAGGAGAAGTGTGCCTTTACCTCTGGTCGGTCCCGCTGAGAGCTCTCTAGCTTCTGCCTGCCTGTTTTGTTCCATCCACAGCAATGAGCTGCTGCTGCTCACCTGCAGGATGCCTAACCACATCCAGTGACTCCCTTATCTCTGACCTCTGGAAACTCGTTTCCCCTCTTCTCCAACCTGCCCCTCATCTTCCTCATGCCCTTTGGATAGCTCTCCATGGAGTCTGAGGGCTTTACTGGCCCCAGAAAGGATGTCCTGGGCCAGTACCAACATCCTTGGTGACGCTGGTACTACTCGTTGCTCCTCATCATCCATAGTGGACAGCAATAAGGCCAGCATTGAATCTCCCTGTGACTTCTGGGAGATACTACCTCCTCTAGATGTGCTCTCACATCTTCTTCCTTGAGGACCTGCTACTCCTGGTGTATACCCAACTAGGTCTCGCCTATATGCTCCTGACCACTGCGAAACTGCTGGTCAAGCCTCAGCTATTAGAACAGCTGAACGGCTCTGCCTTTGAAAGGGTGGCCCTGACCTCCTGCCCTCTTCCTCCCAACTGCCTTCTACACAGGGCTGTTGTGTCAGATAGGCCCTAGATCTACAGACCTAGAGGGTCCAGTTGGAGACCCAGAGGAAGGCTTTAGCACAGAAACAGAACGGTGGCTACCCTCTCTCCTTGCTGCACTTGGTCACACTCTCTGTGGCCACCCGTACCCAGAAGCTGCTCATGAACGAGTGTGTGTAGGTGCCTCTTTGGGCCAGGTGTCTTCCGATTGGGCTTCTTTTGGCAGCAGCATCCAGATTGTAGCCATCTTTTACCTGACAGTATCCTCAGTCACCAGGCTGCTCTCACAGCTCTCCACTCTTCCAGAGCCAGATGGCATGACACAGATCATTAGAAAGCATGTCTGTTTCCTAGTCCAAAGCTCAGTAATTCTGTCCTCTCTGGAACTGAACAGTCTTAGCTTGCTTTGAGCTATTGTATGCCCTGGAAGTAGCACACGAGTGTGTGTGTGTGTGTGTGTCTGTGTGTGTGTGTGTGTGTGTGTGTGTGCACATGCATGCACATGCAGCAAACTTGCAATAGCTGGTTCTTTTTTTTTTTTTTTTTTTTTTTTTTTTTGTTTCTCTGTATAGTCCTGGTTGGGGTTGAACTCAGGTTTTTAAGTCTTGACAGCAAGTGCCTTTCTTTGCTGAGCCATCTCACTAACTCTCCTAAGTGGCTTTGGGTGTTCCAA
>NC_034612.1:36861474-36865968 GCF_900095145.1 Mus pahari
AATATTTATTTATTTATTATATGTAAGTACACTGTAGCTATCTTCAGACGCTCCAGAAGGGGGCGTCAGATCTTGTTAGGGATGGTTATGAGCCACCATGTGGTTGCTGGGATTTGAACTCCAGACCTTTGGAAGAACAGTCGGGTGCTCTTACCCACTGAGCCATCTCACCAGCCCAGGATCTGGAGTTTTTGAAACAGTGTGTCAAAGGTCAGCCCACTTTGCTTGTGAGACTTATCTGTGGCCTAAACTCGGGATTAGATCTGACTCCTGATTTACATAGATAGCATTTACTGTTGTTCTGGGCCCCTCTTCAAGACCTGTTTTCTGATTTGAACTACAGGGTAGAGTATGAAGAGGAGAGAGTATCTAGCAGGGAGCTCAGGAATCAGGTCATGTCCCTGCCTCTGGGCCAGCTGAGCCTCAGCACTGCAGGGGCTTTGGGCCGCTGGAGACACTTGATGCAGGGAGGAAGGGACAATAAAGTGGAGGAAGAGTTTGCACCTATTAGCAATAAAGTAGATCTCAGGTACACAAATATCACATATATAATTGGTATATATATGGTACACACACACACATGTCTCGAGAGGGTCAGACTCCATTGTAGGAGACATTGCTTTATGGAAAAGGAACTTCGAGACTAGAGAACAGTATTGTTAGTTCCAAGGGGTATGTATGTCCTGCCAGAGGCACAAGCTGAGGCAGCTTCCTCATCTAGAGCATGGGATAAAGGGTGAGAGGAAGCTGGAGAGCTCCCAGCAGATGGAAAATTACATAATTCAACATGGGTGAGAAGAAATGTAGATTGTCTACAGCTGTCGCACAGGGCATGTTGCAAAGTAACTGTGGACAATACAAACATGGAAGGGATAATTTGGCCCTCAGTGATGTCACTTTAGATGGGTGTCTCTGAGACTGCCATTATCCACTAGTGACCAGTGGAAGCACTGGCCTACCCTAAAATGCTAAGGTTAGTCTAGTCTACGAAGTGAGTTCCGGGCCAACCATGCTGAGTAAGGCGGTGTCTCATCAAACTGAAAACAAATTGCTTCTCTGTTTTTCATGCTATTGTTGGACTCTTAGTGTTGCCGCTCATTAAAATTAAACATGGCAAAGAATTCAGAGAAGAAATCAAAGTAACAGGCCTGCCACCACACAGAAAGTTGTACCAAAAGGCAGCTAGAGAACCAGACAACCAGTAAGGGTCACATGATCATTTGGGTGGTCTCAAAGCAGGGCTACTTAAACTGTTTATTCGACTGACCTTCCAGCTACCCTGAGAACTGTCCATGCGACCTGGGGAATAACAGCACATAAATCATCTTTCACAAATTAGCTAGAGTGGCTGAGCCTAAAAAGCAGCAGAGTAGCTGGGTGTGGTGGTGTAGTGTGGTGGTGCACACCTTTATGCCTAGCACTTGGGAGATGAAGGCAGGAAGATCTCAATGAGTTCGAGGCCAGCCCAATCTGCAGACAGAACCACATAGTCAGGACTGTTTAAAACAAAATAAAACTAAACACTTATTGATAAGTGTAACAGGACCCCAGACCTTAGCCTAACTGTCTCCATGGTGGAAATACTATTTAGGCTAGAAATTCAGCACATAGACAGTACCATCTGCCTTAATAAAAACAAGGACTTAATCCATCTAAGTCCACAGTTCTAGGAAAGTCTCTAAATGTACTAACCTTGCTTTTTTATTTCTGTAGTTCTGCTCCTAGCTAACTGTTCTTGCTAACTGAAGTATGTCAATCCAAAACACAGTTTTGGTGCTTAAAGGCTCACCCTGAGAAAGGCTCAGAGCTACACTGAGATCCTGAGCACCCAGTGTAATTGTCTGGCAGCTAACAGACTTTTTATTGGCTTAAACCCAAGCAGTTCTCTCTTGTGAACATCCCACAACAATAATGAACCCTTATGGTGTTTGTACATGCTTGGTCCAGGGATTGGCACTATTAGCAGGTGTGGCTTTGTTGGAGGAAGTATGACACTATAGGGTTGAGCTTTGAGATCATCCTTCTAGCTGCCTGAAAACAGTCTTCTCCTGTTTGCCTTTGGATCAAGATGTAGAATACTCAGCTCCTTTAGCACCATGCCTGCCTGGACACTGCCATGCTTCCCCCATGGTAGTAATGAACTGAACCTCTGAACCTGTAAGCCAGCCCCAATTAAATGTTGTCCTTTATAAGAGTTGCCTTGGTCATGATGTCTCTTCACAGCAGTGGAAACCCTAACTAAGATAGAAGTTAGTACCGGGAGTGGGGTATTGCTGTGTTAGGTCTGACCATGTTTTTGTTTGAAAGAATGTGGATCTGGGACTTTGGATTTGGGAAGCAGTGGAATGATTTAAGTAGGACTTACTGGGCCATCCTAGTAGGAGTATGGAAGACATTGATGTGGAGGGTGATTTAAACTTTGGGGGATCTGGCCCAAGAATTTTCAAAGGAGGAGAATGGTAATGACCTAGACACTGTTCTTGTGATATTTTGGTGAAGAGCATGGCTGCATTTTTGCCCTTGTCTTTAAAGTCTGACTGAGGCTAAAGTGAAAAGATTCAGATTAATTGTATTGACAAAGGAAGTCTCAAAGAAGCCAAGTTTAGACTTTATCTTGTGGATCAGTCTTATGAAGAGCATTTTGATCAAGCATAGCAAGCTTAAAAAGAAAAAGTACAAAATATATGGTTCAAGTAATAAATGGGCATGAGGAACACAAGAGCTGAATCTTGTGTTCAAGGAGATAAACAGATTAAAGGAGTAGTGATCTCAGGGCAAGATCCCACCCAGCTAAGTTTATTGTTTGTGTTTGCAGTTGAACAATGGATCATTAGTTTATTATTACTTTTATTTGGACATAAGGAGGAGATATGATCATGTGTCAAATTGACATGGGATGACACAAGATTTTGATCTGGATCTTAAAGCCTGATTGCTATGAAAAGCTTAGGCCCAGCAATGGTGGTACATGCCTTTAATTCCAGGAGACAGAGCCATTCAGATCTCAAAGTTCAGGGTCAGTCTACAGAGAAAGTTCCATGAAAGTCAAGCTTAGGCAGTGAAGGAGTTGGAAAACAGAAAGCTGGTGATGATGTAATAGAACAAGGGGGCATGTTCCAGTCCCAGCAAGCAGCAAAACTTGGCAGTTTCAGCCTCAAGGCTCTGGCTTTAGAGTCAAGAATAAAAGGGACTACTGGGACAATTGATGCTGGTGATCTGGAGCTAAGAAATTAGTGGAGATTAAGAAGATATCAGGATCAAAAGATGAAATCTTCTGGGATTGTTTTCTGAAAGCACAAAGAAGCTGTGTTCCAGTGATAGCCAAGATTCTACCTCATACTGTGTCTGGACTTTGTCATGTGTAAGAATCACCCAGGTGTACTGGTTTTGAAGGCATGAAGGGGTCATGAAGAACAGCTGAGGCTTGGCACTGTGAGAAGCCATGGAAGGCTATTGGTGAAGGTGCAACCTCAATTGCAGTTAATAGCCCAGGACTGAAGGGGTCATGCAAAGAAGTGGAGGCTTGGCACCATGAAGAGACTATGAGAGGCTATTGGTGAGACCTAGTTGCAGCAGAAGACCCCAGTATATTAGAGATGCCAGTACCATGGGATGACCACCAAGAACAGCAGCAGCAGTGAAGTGGAGTCAACCAGAGCCTAGAGTGATACTTGGGGCAGAGCTGGAGAAGAGATTCAAGCCCTTTGGAGAAATCCAAAAAGCCATGTGTAGATCCCAGACATTGCCTTGGATATCCCAAGATGTTAGAGATGCCAGAGCCATAGACTATCTGCTGAGGAAGGCTGCTAACAGGGAGTGGAAGCAGCCCAAGAGAACAAGGTCTGTTGCTGCTGAATGCCAGATCTGCCACCAGCAGTCAACAAGGGTGTGGAGACCTGAAGAGTGCTTAGACATCAGACATGGAGATACAGAGGTTGGAGTTTGCCCCCGTTGGCTTTTGGTCTTGCTTTTGTTTAGGATTTCCTCACTATGACATTTTGAAATGGTAATGTGTATCCTGTGATGTTGAAGATATGTCATCTGCTTTTTTATTTTGATTTCATAAGGAATTACAGTTCAGTGGATGAATCTCAGAAGAGACTTTGAACTTTGGACTTTTAACATTGTTGAGACTGCTATAGACTATGGGAACTTTGGAAGTTGGACTAAATGTACTTTTCATTATACAATGGCTAGGTGTGGCCACCATAGACTCGTGTGTTTGAACAAGCCTATGGGGGCCAGAGAATGGAATATGGTGGTTTGAATATGCTTGGCCTGGGGGCTGGCACTATTAGGAGGTATGGCTTTGTTGGAGGAAGTGTGTCACTGTAGGGTTGAACCTGGAGACCTTCCTCTTAGCTGCCTGAAAATGTAAGGCCCCGAAAGGAGGGACTCCCTCTGGTCCGGTACTCTCTTGGGTCCCCAGTAATTCGAGATACACCTTTTACACACCTTGCTGTAAATCACATGAGGTACTTTATTTACGAGGCC
>NC_034612.1:36866383-36888130 GCF_900095145.1 Mus pahari
CTTTACTAGCCACATTCCTAATGATCTAGGGAACAGGTTTTGGGGAATTTTTTAAAATTTAGGGCTCTACAAAAACAGTCTTCTCCTGTTTGCCTTTGGAACAAGATATAGAACTCTCAACTCCTTCAGCACCATGCCTGCCGGGACACTGCCATGCTCCGCCACCCCCACCCCCATGATATCAATGAGCTAAACCTTAGAACCTGTAAGTCAGTCTTAATTAAATGTCCTTTATGGGCTGGAGAGATGGCCCAATGGTTAAGAGCACTGACTGCTCTTCCAGAGGTCCTGAGTTCACTTCCCAGCAACCACATGGTGGCTCACAGCCATCTGTCATGGGGTCTGATGCCCTCTTCTGGTGTGTCTGAAGACAGCGATGTACTCACATGAATTAAATAAATAAATAAACAAACAAACAAATAAATGTCCTTTATAAGAGTTGCCTTGATCATGGTGTCTCTTCATAGCAATGAGAACCCTAACTAAGACAATCATAAAGAAATTAATTTGAAAATAATTACTTACTACACACATACTTTTATCATTAAAGACTAAAGTAAATTGGCATATTAACGAGATTGTTTACTTGTTTATTTTTTTCATGAAAATGTAAATCTTGGGCCAGCGAGATGGTTCAGTGAGTAAAAGTGCTTGCTACTAAGACTGATTGCTAAAATTTGATCCTGGAACCCAAATGATAAAAAGAGAGAACTGACCCCCATACAACCTTCATATATGCGTGTGCATACAACACACAAAATACACAAAATAAATAACTGTTTAAAATCAAAGTTGGGCTGAATGTATGACATGGTAGGATACAGAACGTATGATATTTTTATTTTATTTTACATATATATATTTTTTTGAGTTTTTTTTTTCAAGACAGAGTTTCTCCATGTAGCATTGGCTGTCCTGCAACTCACTCTGTAGACCAGTCTAGTCTTGAACCCAGAGATCTGCCTGCCTCTGTGCCTCCCAAGTGCTGGGATTAAAAGTATGTGCCACCACTGCCCAGTGATATTTTGATTTCATATTTGTCAGTGCAGGGGGTGAAGCTTCCCCTAAACATATAGTACAAAATGGCAGAAGAATATTTGGGGCCACTTGAAAACTGTTCTAACTAAACCCAAACCAAATTATACTGAAAAACTTTTTTTTTTTTTTTTTTTTTTTTTTTACTGAGTCAGAGTCTCCTGTTTCCTAGGCTGGCCACCTTGCTGACCTTGAACTTATGAATCTTCTGCTCTACTCCCCAAGGCTAACATTACCCTGAGTTTCATGAATATTTGGCAAGCACTCTACCAGCTGAACTACACCCTTAATAAAATTTTATGAAATTCCTGCTAGCAATTCAAGCAGTAATTTGAAAAACCAAATACTTTAATACCATACAACCCAGAGCTAAACTAATTTAATACTCGTCCGCTGAGGACCGACAGTTGGGAAATGTTCAAAAGCCTATGGTTTCCCAAATTAAATCATGTTTGGGCAAAAGCAGAACACTTTGCAGTAGAACACTGCAGTTTAAGGTCTAGCAAAGTCTAGAACCAGAGCTGAGATGTTGGAGTGGCATGACAGCATTTGTAGCCCAAAGTCTGGATTTTGTAGGTTTGTACCCAAAGCTACAAGTCACGTGATGCAACCAAGATGCTTGCTTCCAGAACACCTTAGACCCAACATGGGCTAGATTTTTTTTTTTTTTTTTTTTTTTTTTGGTTTTTCAAGACAGGGTTTCTCTGTGTAGCCCTGGCTGTCCTGGAACTCACTCTGTAGACCAGGCTGGCNTCCTGGAACTCACTCTGTAGACCAGGCTGGCCTCGAACTCAGAAATCCGCCTGCCTCTGCCTCCCAAGTGCTGGGATTAAAGGCGTGCACCACCACCGCCTGGCTGTGGGCTAGATTTTTAATTAATTTCTAGTTGCCGTATAGTCAGAATACTTTTATTGTCAAAATTTTCATAACTCCTGCATTCAGTGATACAACTCTGTGTTGGGTCTCCAAACCTACTAGAAAGCTGGGGTTTAGAACACACTCAAAAGCAGCTGACCCTCAGTTGAGAAGCTGATCCCTTCCCCTACACCCCCAAGACTCACTATATAGCCCTGGCTATCCTGGAACTCTAGACCAGGCTAGCTCCAAACTCACAGAAATCCACCTGCCTCCGCCTCCTGAGGATGGGTGGGGATCAAAGGCGTGCGCCACCCTGCCCAGCTGCAGATACCTTTTTGAAGGTTCTCATGAGGCACGTTTTCTTTTCCTTCAGGGAACAAAAGAGAGCACGTATCTCACTGGGCAGGCTCAGCCGTGGCTTCCTCTGGCTGCCCGGTGACACAGCAGCGTGGATCTGAATTACATTTCTCTCTGTCACTATCTGGCAGTAGCTACTAATCGTCTCGTTGCTATGAGGGGGGCGAAAGGCAACCGAGATTTAAGAAAGGCAGAGTTTGTTTTGACTCACATACAGTCGTCCCTCATGGTGGGAGACGCGAGGCATGGGAGCTGTGCCCCCAGTCAGGAAGCGGACAGCAGTGAATGCACCTCACGCCCACACACCTTCCTTCTTATAAGGTCCAGGACTTAGGGCCAGGGGAATGGTGCCTTCCACTTTTAAACAGACTCTTTCCATCTCAACCTAATCAACTCAACCCCCACTCCCCACATAAGTATGTCCAGAAGTTTGTCTCCTGGGTCACTCTAGATCCCGTCAAGTTGACCAACAACATCATGGTAGCTTTGGTGTGATCTTTGAGAAAGGAGAGATGGTCAGGCCTTCTTTCCTGAGCCTTTAATCCCAGCACTCAGGAGGCAAAGACAGGTGAATCCCTATGAGCCTGCTCTATACAGTCGGGGGGAGGTTGGGAGAGGAAGAAGGGGAGAGAGGAAAAGGGGGAGAGGGAGAGGGACCACATGATTTCTTCAAAACTATGCCATCCAGTCGAAGAGAGACAATTTAGGGGCCGTACACCACACCTGGGATTTTCTGAAAAGTTCAGGCAACATCCCCATTTGAGACAAATTTGACAAGTGCCGATCCTGTGGTTTCTAGTGTGACTGGGTTCATTGAGGACATCCTGTCTCCTTTGTCAACCATCCAGCGATCACACACTGATTCTATTCCTCTTCCTCTTCTCTTTCCCCTCTGCTGCTCTTTCTTGTCCCTCCCCACTCCTGATTCTTCCCTTTCTGCCTTCCCATCCTCCCCTCCTCTCACTCCTTCCTCCATATTTTCCCTCAGATACCAGCAAATTTCGTCGGGCCTCTTGAGTGTTCACACTTGCCACCCTTCCTCTCTAGAACTTCCTCCCTCCTTTTTAGCATGGGAGACATTCAACCTCGGATCTCAACCTATATGTCAACCTCCTCAAGGAGGCCTGGCCCGAGCCTGGTGTCACGCCCGTGACAATTGGGAAACTGTCGGGTGATATTTTTTGCTCACTGGCAGAGAAGAATACACACTCAGTAAATTGTTGTTATTGAATGAACTGAAACTCATAAAAATGCATGTCCAACTCCAGAGGAGGTCAAAAGTCTGCACTGAAGGTGTTGCCCAGGGTAGCCCATTTGCCTAGCGTCTAGGGGGACCTGGTTCCATCACCACTACGGAGGGGAAAAAGTAAAATAATTCTGATATATATATATGCCCCGCAGTGGTGGCGCACACCTTTAATCCCAGCAGTTGGGAGACAGAGGCAGGTGGATCTCTGAGTTTGTGGCCAGCCTGGTCTACAGAGTTCCAGGACAGCCAGCGTTACACCGAGAAACCCTGTCTCAAATTTTTTGTCCGATATATAAAGTTTATTATGTTGCAGGCAGCATAATAAGTGGACAGTCTCCTCCTCTAGCACTGGAGTTATCCCTCCCCGCTGACCTCTCCAGTTTGGGGGTCATATATCAGGCTTTGGCTCCCCCCAATTTGTTCCTCATTTTGCTCAACTCAAATAACTCTGGGAAATGCATCCCACCCCCGAGAAAGTCTCGAGTACTGTGTTTTACTTCCCCAACCCAAACTCTCTCATTTCTTCCAATGCTGCTCACTTCTCCTTGCAAACTGGGTTTATTTCGGTTTATTTTCTATCTGCAGAAGCACGATTCAACTGTCCGGAGCCTGCACTGCAAATTTTGGGCTCTGACTTGTGGCTTTGCTGTCTCCTCCGCATTCAGATTTGTACATCAGCACTCAACGGATCTCCTTCCCCCTGAGAACTACTGAGGATACCTTCTGAGAGGCCATGCTTCCCCCAGAGAACTACTCAGATGTTCAAACAAGATCCTTGGTGGTAAGACACGGGTATTGCTTTCACTTCTACGGAAAAAGAAAAAAAAATTACATGATTATAATACCAAGACTCAGGCAATGTCAAATGGCACAAGCCTTTAATCCCAGCACTTGGGAGGCAGAGGCAGGTGGATTTCTGAAGTTCGAGGCCAGCCTGGTCTACAAAGTGAGTTCCAGGACAGCCAGGGCTACACAGAGAAACCTTGTCTTGAAAAAACAAACAAAAACAAAAACAAAAAACCAAACAAACAAACAAAAAGGATGGTGGGTATATTTGAGTATATTACAGAAGCTAAGTTTTTACTATAGAATTTCACAGCAAAGCATCGCCTCATTTGGGCTGATTGGTGCCACACTAGCTGCTTGAAATGGGTATGGAAGTTGTCTCCTGTTCAGAAATATTGGAATGATAAGCCAGGTGGTAAAGCCCGGAAGTGGTGGCACATGCCTTTAATCCCAGCACTTGGGAGGCAGAAGCAGGCAGATCTCTGAGCTGGAGGCCAATCAAGACAACAGAATGAGTTCCGGGCAGCCAGAGCTACATAGAGAAACCCTGTCTCAGAAAACCAACCAACAAAACAAAACAAAAAAGAAATAATGGAATGATAAAGAAGGTGATTAAGAGTTGTTGGCAATTGGTGTGATAGAAGCTGGAGGATCATGAGTAGAGCCCCGTGGAGGCTGTATTGGAGCCATACCTGAGGTGAGAGAGAGAGGTTTCGTGATCAACAGTGTTCAGTTTTCTAAAAATGAGGTTGTTTGTTTGTGTCTTTTTCGGGGGGGGGGCAGGGGCATTGAGATGGGGAGTCTCAAATAACCAGGCTGGCCTTGAACTTCTGTTTCTTTTCCCTCTGCACTGTGATTGCATGTGTGTTGCTCAACCATGCCTGACAAGGGATTTTTTTTTTTTTTTAAGATTTTTATTTATTTATTTTAAGTAAGTACACTGTAGCTGACTTCAGATGCACCAGAAGAGGGCGTCAGATCTCATTATGGGTGGTTGTGAGCCACCATGTGGTTCCTGGGATCTAAACTCAGGACCTTCTGAAGAGCAGTCGGTGCTCTTACCCTCTGAGCCATCTCACCAGCCCCGGATTTTTTTTTTTTTTTTTAATGCTCATCTTTTAGATGATAGAAAGAAACTTAAAAGCTTCCATTCAACCTCATCTGCAACGTAATTCATACAGAACTTCCACAAGGATTACTTTGAAGCTGATGGATTACTTTAATTTTATGTCTCATTTTCTTTCATCCCAATAGCCCAGATGTGAATCAGCAAAGGCAAGGGGTACCTCAGTGTAGCTCCTTTCCAGAATTCGGATATGTCTGCGATGTATGAATAACATTTTCTGACTCCCAAAACGTTAAACAGGAAACAGGAAAGCCCATACGCGGCAATTTGAGAGAATAATTTTGACAAAAGCACAGAAGAACAGAGTGCTGGAATATGGATCTTCAAAGAGAATGCAATTATCAATGGTAATTTCAAAACATATCAATGGAAAGAGAGGAAAATTGCACTGGCCAGCACTGCTGAGAGGTACTCAGAACACAGAAAGGCTACCCCCACCCTCCCAGCCTGTGGCTGTCTCCATTAGCTCAGTGCAGCCTTACCTGAACTCGCCTTCTCTCCCTTACACATGGGAGGAACTCAGTACTTGTTTGCTAAGTGCACACGGGTGGAATCAGTTTGAGGCCAGCCTGGGCTACAGAGGCAGTTCAAAGCCAGCTTAGGCTACAGAGTGAAACTGTTTCTTACAAAACAAAATAAGCGCCTGGAGAGATGGCTCAGCAGTTAAGAGCACTAACTGCTCTTCCAGAGGTCCTGAGTTCAACTCTCAGCAACCACATGGTGGCTCACAACCATCTGTAATGGGTTCCGATGCCCTCTTCGGGATGTCTGAAGATAGCTACAGTATACTCACATACATAAAATAAGTAAGTCAGAAGGAGGAGGAGGAGGAGGAGGAGGAGGAGGAAGAGGAGGAGGAGGAGAAGACATAATAAGGCTGGCCTTGTAACTCGGTGAGCAAGGCTGCGTCTAACGTGCGGCAGGCCTCCTGGGACCAGATTGGTTGCATCTCTGAGCCTTCACCAGGTCCTTTGTGTATGGAATTTTTGTTTAGTACCCCTCTAAACAAAATTTTTGTTTTAGTATCTATCTTTTACCCTGGCTGACTCATTCCTGGTCCCTCAAGGCGATTGTTTTGAGCTATTAGTCATCTTGGTGGCTTCCTTTGAACTCATCCCTGGCACAGTACCTTTCCTGTAAACCCACGGAGGTTAAAGCTGGAAGCATCCCTTTTATGATTCTCTCAAACAAAGTCAGGAAAAACTATTAGCATTTGTGCCCGCAAGGAGTAAGTAGGCAAAACAATGGGTCTAGTGGTGCCCTTAAATCTTTAAAGAATACCATTAGCAGGGCTGGAGAGGTGGCTCAGTAGTTAAGAGCACTGGCTGTTCTTCCAGAGGACCTGAGTTCAAATCCCCAGCATCCTCGTGGAGTCTCACAATCATCTGTAACTCCAGTTGGAGGGAATTTAGTGCCTTCTTCTGGCCTCTAAATGTACTGTATGCATATAGTGCACATATGTACTCATAGATTTTTTTTTTTTTTTGAGACAGGGTTTCTCTGTGCAGTCCTGGCTGGCCTGGAACTCACTTTGTAGGCCAGGCTGGCCTCGAACTCAGAAATCCGCCTGCCTCTGCCTCCCAAGTGCTGGGACTAAAGGCGTGCGTCACCACGCCCAGCCAGATTTTTTTTTTTTTTTTTACGATTTATTTATTTATTATATGTGAGTACACTGTAGCTGTCTTCAGACACTCCGGAAGAGGGTGTTAGATCTTGTTACAGATGGTTGTGAGCTACCATGTGGTTGCTGGGATTTGAACTCTGGACCTTCGGAAGAGCAGTCAGTGCTCTTAACCACTGAGCCATCTTGCCAGCCCCAGATATTTTAAAGAAACAAACTACATCCATAGTATTCCATGAAGGAAGCTAAAGCATGGGAAAAGAAATCATACATATTTCAGCGGCCCCTGTGTTCTACCATCACCCTCAAGCCTTACTCCTGGGAAAAGCATTCACATACCACAGCTATTACAGCTATGGGATTGTTCATTGAGAAACATAATCATAGTTTACAATGTAGAGAAGAGATGTTATATTGGCTTGGAAGATAAGCTCTCAATTTGCATAAGCACAGAAAATAAGCAAGCAATAGTCACATGAAGCAGATGAGACCAATACATTTTAAGTTTCTTTTGTCTTTTTGAAATGTGTGTTTGTGTGTGTGTGTGTGTGTGTGTGTGTGTGTGTGTGTGTATGTGTGTGCCTGTGTGAATTTATGTGCGCCACATTTGTTCAGGAGTCCACAGCGTTTAGAAGAAGGAGTCTGACTACACTTGACCTGGAGTTACAGGCAGTTGGCACTGCTGTGTGGACGCTGGGGACTGAACCCTCTCCAAACTGCTCTGCAACTCCCTTAAAATTAATTTTGAGTCTTTTTTTTTTTAATTATTTCAATGGTTTTCCCAACAAGATGACACAGTAAGTTGTATTCCTTTTCTTTTCTTTTCTTTTTTAAGATTTTTTTTTTTAAATGTGAGTATACTGTCTCTCTCTTCAGGCACATTTGAAGAAGGCATCAGATCCTATTTTAGATGGTTGTGAGACATCATGTGGTTGCTGGGAGTTGAACTCAGGACCTCTGGAAGAACACTCAGTGCTCTTAACTGCTGAGCCATCTCTCCAGCTGCATAAATTATTTTCACCTGCTGCAACGTCAAGCATTCCTAAACAAAATCAGTAGAGCCAAGACAGTTTGAAGTTCAAGGGCATCCCTGGCTGAGTAGTGATGTTGAATCTCTCCCGAGACGTAGGATTTGCATTGGAACTAATCCCAGGATAGCAATATTGAGGTATAAGAAGGGACCCATGCCCATCTTGTGGTATAGGGCCAGGTCTTAGGACTGGATTCACTGCTTCCATTTGGTTTATTCCGAAGTGAGTTTGGCTGTCTTCATCCATTGCTTTGTTACTCTCAGCACCTGACCTCTCTCGAACATGCTCTCTCTGACTGATCCCATCTGCCACACCATGATGCAGCCACACATAGACGGGGAGGCCCAGTCTTGACATCTCCATCCCTAAAACTATGAGCTAAAGAAAACTTTTTCTTCCTCTCCTTCTTTTATTTGTTGTTTTGTTTGTTTGTTTGTTTTTGCTTTTTGTTTGTTCGTTGTTTTTTGTTTTGTTTTGTTTTGTTTTGAGACAGGGTTTCTCTGTGTATTCCTGGCTGTCATGGAACTCGCTCTGTAGACTGGGCTGGTCTCAAACTCAGAGATCTGCCTGTCTCTGCCTCCTTAGTGCTGGGATTAAAGGTGTGTGTCACCATGGCCTGGCTAATCTCTCTTTTCTTTCACTATACCCAACCTCTGGCGTTTTATTATAATGACACAAAACAGCTCTGACACAAAGCTATAACTTGGGAATGAGATGGTTACTTATGAGAATCAGAAGCAAAAAAAAGAGCCACGAGAGGCAGAAACTGGAACATAGGGCTGTGGATCTCAGAAGAGACAGTGAGGACTAACAGTCTGTCTTGCCTTCGATGATGGTAAGTAAATGTGCTCTAGATTTTGAACTCGCCGGAGAAGCCAGAGGCTAGAGCATCGAGTCTTCGGTCTCTGCCCTCCATCACCATCTCCAAATCCCACTTCCTGGTCTCCACTTGGTTCCCGAGGGTCTGTCTATAAGGGGAGAGAGGGCATTGTGGCATCTCCAGGGCTTCTCATCTCTCCTCCTCCATCCCCAGCTCTGTTTAATTATGCCATGCCTCCTTCTCTGCCAGTCTGTTGTTTGACTGAAGGTCTGCTGTGCTGCGCTTACAAGTTCAAAGCAGAACCAAGCGATTTGACTGAATCCATATAGAAAAGTCTGTGTCATTGCCTTAGGGTTTCATTGCTGGGGACAGACACCATGAGCACAGCAAAGGACAACATTTCATTGGGGCTGGTTTACAGTTTCAGAGGGTCAGTCCATTATCATCATGGCGGGAAGCACGGCAGCCTGCAGGCAGACATGGTGCTGGAGAAGGAGCTGAGAGTTCTGTATCTCTATCTACAGGCAGCAGAAGGAGACTGTGTCACTGGACTGAATTTGACCGCAGGAGACTTCAAAGCCAGTTCCTACAGTGACACACTTCCTCCAACAAGGCCACACCCACTCCAACAAGGTCACACCTCCTAATAGTGCCACTTCCTATAGGCCAAGCCTTCAAATACTCAAGACTGTAGGTGCTATACCTATTCAGACCACCACAGTCATTAAAACTATGGTATAGCTGAACAAAATAGTTTTTTAGAGATGGTTCAGCAATTTATATATTGCTCTTGGAGAGGACATGAGTCCAGTTCCCACCAAGAGGCTCATAGCTGCCTACGACTTCAGCTCCAGGTTTATCAATGGCCTCCTCTGGCTCCTTCAGCTACTGCACTTACATGCATACACACACACACACACACACACACACACACACATACACACATAATTTAAAATAAAATCTTAAGAAAAAGGAGTTTCCTAAATCCTTTACTTTATATAGCTCAAAATTGTGTAGTTTTATTTAGCTTTATATCTGCGTTTTGACTTTTGTATGCAAACTGGTTTCCGTCCAGTTTCAGATTTCCTTTATATATGGTGGGGTTTTATGTAGCTACTCAAAGGTCCTGTTTCTCATCAAGCACTTCCAGGTTTTGAGACAGTCAATTTGTATCATTTTTTTCCTTAAATATAACCTTCCAAAAGGCCCTTCCTCTCCTATCTTAATTTGATCTTACAGTTCTCTAAGCCTGTGATGTGCTAATAACTGTGGTTTCATTTTTTTTTCCTAAGTTAATTCCTGGTTGTTGTTTTTTTTTTTTTTTTTTTTTTTGAGACAGGGTTTCTCTGTGTAGCCCTGGCTGTCCTGGAACTCACTTTGTAGACCAGGCTGGCCTCAAACTCAGAAATCCGCCTGCCTCTGCCTCCTGAGTGCTGAGATTAAAGGCCCGACTAATTCTTGGTTTCTTGAATTTCATGTCTCCCCTCTGATTTGGATCCCTGTTCAGTTTGGAAGGCGTACATCTTCTGTTAAACATTTTAAGAAAAGTGTATGTAGAAATAAACTTTCTGAGTGCTCAGGATATAATTTTTAATATGATTATTATTATTATTTTAATTACGGGGGAGGGTGTGGGGCAGGACAGGGAAAGGAGAACAATGCCCTTGAATGTGGGTGCACACAGAAGCCAGAAGAGGGCGACAGGTGCCTGGAAGCTGGAGTTACACATGGCTGTTAGCTGCTGAGTGGCCGCTGGGAATCAAACGGGAGTCCTCTGTAAGAACAGCCAATGCCCTTAACCACTGAGCCATCTCTCTGGTCCCTAATCATCATCTTTAGAATCGCATAGCCAATTGGCTGTGCTCTGGGGCGCACCTCTGACACATGTGTGGTGACAGTGACAGTAGTCTAAGCTGTCTTTAACTTAACCCAACGGAAACCATCAAGCCTTTTCTTAGGTCTGTGGGTGTCTGATGAGTAGGTGACTTTTTGACATCAGTGAAATCTCCTACAAGTCTCATCTCACTGACTGGCATACCACACAACAGATGGAGCAGGTTTGGTTCAGGAAAAAAAAATGTAGATTGAATTTTTTTTTTTTAAAGATTTATTTATGGGCTGGTGAGATGGCACAGCAGGTAAGAGCACCCGACTGTTCTTCTGAAGGTCCTGAGTTCAAATCCCAGCAACCACATGGTGGCTCACAACCATCTGTAACGAGATCTGGCGCCCTCTTCTAGAGTGTCTGAAGACAGCTACAGTGTACTTACATATAATAAATAAATAAATCTTTAAAAAAAAAAAGATTTATTTATTTATTTAATGTATGTGAGTACACACTGTAGCTGTACAGATAGTTGTGAATCTTCATCTGGTTGTTGGGAATTGAATTTAAGACCTCTGTTCACTCTGGTCGGCCCTGCTCACTCAGGCCCAAAAAATGTATTTATTATTCTACATAAGTACACTGTACCTGTCTTCAGAAGAGGGGGCGTCAGATCTCATTACGAGTGGTTGTGAGCCACCATGTAGTTGCTGGCATTTGAACTCAGGACCTTCAGAAGAGCAGTCAGTGCTCTTAACCGCTGAGCCACCTCACCAGCCCGTAGACTTTGTTATTTTTTTCTTTCTTTTTTTTTTTTTTTAAGATTTATTTATTTATTATATGTAAGTACACTGTAGCTGTCTTCAGACACTCCAGAAGAGGGAGTCAAATCTTGTTAAGGATGGTTGTGAGCCACCATGTGGTTGCTGGGATTTGAACTCTGCACCTTTGGAAGAGCAGTCAGGTGCTCTTACCCACTGAGCCATCTCACCAGCCCCAGCCCGTAGACTGAATTCTTGATGTTTGTCTATGTACAGCTTACTTATTCCTTGTGCGTGATGTCCATAAGTATCACCCACAGGTACTAATATTGTCTAATATTGTGTTTGGTTTTGTTTATTCCTGACAGCGTCTACCGACATCCCCGGACTGGCCTGAAAAGATGTACTTCCCCAGTCCACGCATCCACATCATCTCAATACCCCATCCCTCCTGCTAAAGCCCAGCAGGAAGAGTGTGCCCGGGCGTGCGCGCCCCAGCATGCGTGCCCCGGCGTGCGCGCCCCGGCATGCGTGCCCTGGCGTGCGTTGTGCGTGAGCACAAAGCAGAGTCATCCTTCTTGGTCAAGGCTCTTACCAGTAACAAGACTGTTGAAATGATGAGGAATCAAAAGAAGACACTAGAATTGTCCAGGATTGTACATCTTAGATTGCTCACGCCTGCATATGGTCCCTGCTCCAGGGGATGTCTACCTCTGAATCCTGTGACTCAGAGAGCTTCCCCCAATGCCACGACTCACAAACAGTACACTTGAGAAAGGAGCCCTCCCTGGACGCTAGAGCAGGACATGTGTTGTTTCCTTTATCAGTTAGGTACATGCCCCCTTCCCCCCACCCCCACCCCGTGCCCGTGCCAGCATGGTGGGTGGCTTGCCTCCTCCGCCTCCATCCCTGACCCCCTGCTGAGTCCTACAGGCTGACCAATAGGATTGCCTTTCACTGAGTTTGGCTAACTGGACTTGCCAGTAGGAGATGGGAGGTTGGTCGCCAGCAACCTGTCAGTGTGGTTGCTGTGGTGGAATGCTCAATGAGACACCCTGGCTCCCAGTTTGCTGCAAAGGATCTAGAAACACTTTTATTATATTTCTCCTCTATCAGCAAAAGCACTTTACCTTCCCGATCAAGGACAGCAAAACATCGCCACTACCATGTCTTGGGGCAGAATCAGCTCCTGTTAGGATTCAATACAGTTCACAGGTTTTGTTTGACAGTTCACAGTCACACTTATGTCTATAATTGGCTCTAGTGAGCAGGAAAGATCTAGAACCATCAGTAACATATGAATGTCAAGGAGCAGAATGAAAGTAGCAAGTCCTATACTGGAGAAGTTCCAAGGGTCTTGGGAATCTATGGGGACATTTTTCGGAAGGTGACAGATAGTATTTACATCTGGCCCTGATGATCAGCAGTGTCTGGACTGTAGAGGCCATTGAAACCATGTTTTGGGTTTTCCCTTAATCTAATTCCTGGGTAACTACACTAAAGCAAGTTCAGGCTGCATTATACGAAGCCGGACCATCAGACTCTACAGAAGAAATGAACCTGTCAAAGAGAGGTGCCGAGACACCAGCCCTATCATCTTTTTACTGATGGCTCTTTTGTTTTCCATTTGAAAAGAGGTTCAGGGCTGTTAGAGAGAAGTGTACATGGCAGGCCCCGGGTCTCAAATGCCTACGTAATGTCAATTGCTCACTATGGAAACACTCAGTAACCTTCATTGCAAAGCTTAAGTGGTATCACAGTGGGATGGAGTCTTTACCTCACCCATCATGAGTCACACCCGGGGCCAGTGTGCTGTCTCAGCAGCAAGAAACTTGGGACCCACAGAAGCATGGCAGGTGAGAACCAACTCTACAAGGTTGTCCTTTGATCTCCACAAAGCACCTGGCACGCTCCCACACCCACATCTGCTCAGCTTCTTCGGTGCCCCGGCTTCATTTCTACCCACACAGAACAGCGCAGGGCTCGTCTGAAAGGAGGATCTTACAGTCCATGTTCTGGAAGGAAGCCAGCTAACTTTTATGGCGGTTTTGGGAAGAAAGGTCAAGGGGAATTCTTTTTTGTTTTTATGACAACTCTAGAGTTCTTTCTGGTTTCTAGATCTCTCGACGTACACCTATGGCCTTATAGGGACTTCCCAGAAGTCACTTCATACAGCAAGCAAAGAGTGGGATAGCTCTATTATCAGATCTGTGGGCTAGGACGGAACCTTTCCAAAAATGAGCTGCTGAGCTACAGCCCCCTCAGGAAAGGCCTAAAAGTGGGAACTTCAGCTTCAATACATTGCAAGGGCAGCAGTGGGTTTTGGAGACATGTAAAGTAAAAGAGGAAACAGAGAGAATAACCCTAAGTGGCCTTTACTTGAACCCTGGCTTTTAATGGTTTCTCACTCAGTAAGTCTGCAGCAGAAGCTTGGAGATATGAGGCCAAGAGCAAGCAGACTCTGCTTCCTTTCTGCATCCTCCTGGCCCATACCACCTCGGCCTCCACCTGGGCCCTGGTTGTAGCTAGACCTGAGTAACTTAACACACTTGACCCTTTCAGGAACCCAGGATCATGCTCACCCCGCCCATGAACCCTATGTGATGGGGTGTTATTAGAACTTGGCACGTTTGATTTTTTTGCGTCCTTATCAGACTGAATAATATGCAGAAGCTAGTTCCCATAACACCATGGAGTTACAGTGAGCAAAACCCAACCCGTGGGTATTCCACAGGAGCAACCGATTCATGCCCCAAAGAAACTGCAAGGGCTGCAAAGGGTTTTGGAGAAACACATAGATTAAAAGAAGTCTAGAAAACAGAATAATCCCAGGTGGCCTTTACTGGAACCCTGGTTTTTAATTTACAATTTTTAAATTTAAGTTAAAAAAACAAACTGCGATGCAATCAGGAACAGGGTAGTTCGTGATGTTAAGGCATTGGTCTCTTTGGAAAGTGTGGTATTGGTATTTTGGTTTTTAAAATTGCATATTGAGGGCTGGTGAGATGGCTCAGTGGGTAAGAGTACCCACTGACTGCTCTTCCAAAGGTCCTGAGTTCAAATCCCAGCAACCACATGGTGGCTCACAACCACCCATAATGAGATCTGACGCCCTCTTCTGGTGGGTCTGAAGTCAGCTACAGTGCACTTATTTATAATAATAAATCTTTGGTTCTGAGCAAGCAGGGCCGACTGGAGTGAGCCTAGGTCCTAAAAATTCAATTCCCAACAACCACCCGAAGGCTCACAACTATCTGTACAGCTACAGTGTACTCATATAAATAAAATAAATAAATAAATCTTGAAAAAAGAAAAGAAATGTCTCCTAATAAAATAAGCTAGTAGCTGGCTTTTTCCCCCTCAAAATAATTCAAAAGGGGGAGGGGTATTGGATGCTGGCATGTAAAGAAAGATGGGTCACACGGTGGGCACGTGTTGTATTACACTAACCTAGCTCATTTGGAATTTTCTGGGGGAAAAAAAAGGAAAAACTTTTAAGCATCTTTAATAAGAAGCGTGAGAGTCCAAAGCATCATCAGAGGAAAACTCCATGAAGAGATCTGGATGCAGGGCCTAGGGACAGGACCCTAGGGTGGGGCTGGGGGATGGAGAGCCTCAAATGCAGAGAAGTACCAGAATGGAGAGCAGTTCTATCTGGTGCTTTTCTTTCTTCCTTCTTCCTTGTCCTCCTCCCCCTGCTCTGCCTCCTCCTGCTCCTCCTCCTGCTCCTCCTCCACCACCTTCTTTGTTTTTGTTTCTTGTTTTGTTCTGAGACAGGGTTTCTCTGTGTAGCCCTGGCTGTCCTGGAACTCACTCTGTAGACCAGGCTGGCCTCAAACTCAGACATCCACCTGCCTCTGCCTCCCGAGTGCTGGGATTAAAGGCATGTGCCACTATGCCCGGCGGCCTTATTCAAATTTTAACCTCAGTAGTTAAACCCTCTGGTTTAGAGGAACTGCCTGTGAGCCCTCCATCTTTCAAACCGTTCTTACTGCCCTCTAGAAATCTCCACTTTCTGCTGGGTTTTTTCTTAGGTTACTGTGTAATGAGATGAAACCCTGAATAGAGTCCTTCCCACAAAATTCACACTCAGCTGCTTCTTTGGGAAGCAGACAATGGCAGGCAGAGGAGATCAAAATTAAACAGTCTAGACGAGGAAGAGAAAGAAAATCTATTTCCAGTTCTATTTTATTAGAGGTGACTTGTTAGTCAGATGGCACGTTAAAATTACCCAGAATAAAAAAAGAACGAGTCATTTTAAGACTCCCTTCTTTGTCCTTTAGCACTTCATGAAGGGACTGTACCTGCCACTAAATTCTCCGTGCTCTCCGAAGGGCCAGAGACCGTTGCGTCCAGCGCTTTGGGCAAGGGAGACACTTAGTTTCTATCTTGTTGTCATCCCTATGGGTGTCTCCCTCATCGTGTGCAAAAGCTCTTATAGGCCACATTCTGATGCTACTGCTGGCCTACAGGGGACATCAGGACTCAGCTGCACACAACTCCCCCAGCCAAGTAGGACAGGCTAGGACCTAGGCACTCATCATACCCTTGCTGGTGTGTGATTGACAGCACATGCATCTCTTGCTTTTCCTTTGGATAGTTGTCAGAAGAAATGGCCAAGGAAAAGAATCATTAAAATAAAATGTCACGAAAGCAATGAATGAGCTTTCAAAGACGATCATTTTTCCAAAACTGTAACCTAAGCAAAAGTCTACAGTCACTGGCAGGGAGCGTGCTTCTCCTAAGCGGTCTGTGGTATTCTGATTCACCTGGTATTCCTATGCTCTCCCAAGCTTGGTGACTTGACTCAACTTGTAATGCAGACTCCAGGGCAGAAGCCTGCATCACACCGCTGGTACTAGATGGACCAAATATGGAAGTTCTTTTGTGGAAATAATGCCTGGCCCCAGAAAACTGTCTAGAAGACGGGCTCAAGAACTGGCCTTTGTGTCACCTGCCTTGGAACTTCCTAAGGGTTGAGGCTTCTTCCCAGCTGTGTTTGTGGGAAATATTGGAAGGAGATTGTAATAAATTTTCACCGCCTGTGGCTAGGATAATAAGGGACAGTTAGTAGACAAAGATGTCTAGAGATGAAGAAGTCAAGAAGGACACACTTCAAGGTGTTCCAGGGGCCTTCGAAAGCCTCGGGCATGCACAAAGCTGAATACATGGTCAGAAAAGGCCAGAGAGGAGGCTGGTGAGATAGCTCAGCAGTTAATAGCACTGACTAGCAGTTAATAGCTCTTCTGAAGGTCCTGAGTTCAAACCCCAGCAACCACATGGTGGCTNNCNACCANCTGTGATGAGATCTGATGCCCTCTTCTGGTGTGTCTGAAGACAGCCACAGTGTACTTACATATAACAAAGAAAGAAAAGGCTGAAGAAGCCCCTGGCTTCCTGTGCCCCCTGCCCTTCAAGCTGGGCCTAGCTGAGCACTGAGGTAGTGCCAGGCCACAGCACCAATCTGAAAGGGACTCTGTGCTGTGTTTTTGCTGCTGATCGCTGCCAATTCTGGTCTACAGCGCTAATGGGATAGAACAAAGAATATTCTTCTAAAATGAGTTCAGCTGTTGGATACTGTATGCTGTTGTCTCAACTACCCCAGAGACTACAGCAGGAGGATTGCTGGAGCTCAGGGGTTTGAAGCCAATGTAGAAAGCATAATAGGATCCTATGTGAAAAGGGAGTTCAGAAAACTCACTTAGACCCGAAGCAGCAACAATGCGGGGGAGAAATCCAGAGAAAGCACATGACACTTTTCAAAATGTCCCAGTTCTCAGTTTAAAAAAAAAAATGTGAGGAATGTCCATTCATAGGGAAAAAGTAATGTTTAACACTTGCTTTGAGGAAAGACTTACCAGCTAAAAACTTTAATATACTTTCAAATAGTTAAATCATTAAGAAGACCCAAAGGACTTAAAGAGAGCAATGTGTAAATAGACAGAAATGATGAAAAGGAATGAAACAGAAAATTTAGAATTTCAAACTATAAGAACAACAGCAAAATTTGACCAGAAAGTTTGAAAAGGAGAGAGAAGAAAAAAAAAAGAGTAGGAAGGGCAGGCAGAAGAGAAAAAGAGGGGACAAGGGAAGAGGAGGAAGAAAGGAAGGAAGGAGGTGGAGATGGGAGAAGGATCAGAAATTCAAGGTTATCCTCAGCTGTGACATCCTGGAATTGGGAGGCCAAGAACACTCAGTTTTGTCTTGGGAAAAAAGTCTCAGGCTGGAAAGCTGACTCAGTGGTTAAGAGCACTGACTGTTCTTCCCAAGGTCCTGAGTTCAATTCCCAGCAACCACAGGGTGGCCCATGACCATCTCTAATGAGATCTGATGCCCTCTTCTGACCTGCAGGCATACACGCAGGCAGAGTGCTATATACATAGTAACTAAGTCTCTTTTTAAAGTAAGCTGGAAAGATGGCTTGGCAATTAAGGGCACCAGCTTGTCTTGCAAAGGACCCCAGTTTGCTTCCCAGCACCCCCATGGAGGCTCACAATCATCTGTAACTCCAGCTCCAGTGGATCCGAAGACCTCTTCTGCCCCCACAGGTACCCATACACACGTGTCTACGCAAATTTAAAAGGTTGTAGCCAGGTATTGTGGGCAAGCCTTAAATTCCGTTCTCATTTCTTTTTTCTTTTTAAAATTTCTACTTAGGGGCTAAAGTGATAGCTCGGTGATTAAGAACATTTGTTGAAGCCCTGTCTCAAAAACAAACAAAACAACAACAGCAAAAGAGCGCTTGTTACTCTTGCAGAGGACATGGGTTCAATATATGTGTGCTCACAACTGACTGAAACTCCAGTTCCAGCATATTGTCGGGTGCCCCACACTCCATCCCGCAGAGGTGGGGTAAAGATATGCCAAGGCAGGGTTTGAGCAGCTTCCCGCTGCAGCGTCCTTTATTCTCTCTACAGCAGCTCCTGCTTCAGTTGTATGCCGTTTATTCTGGGGGATTGCCCAATTTATTCACTTCCACCCTCTGCACTCCTCTCTCACCACTCTTCATCATCCAATCAGCACTCAGCATGCTCTGTACACGAGCCATGCACGAAGACAGGGTACACGTTGATAGGCCAGTGACTCAATATCATGCTGACGCTATGTGTCAGGCAGGCAGCATGTGTTCACTCAGGTGCTCAGCGCATGATCATTCAGGTGTGCATAATCAAGTTTTTGGTAAACAAGCAGGGAACCAGGGCTTGGCAGTGAGCCAGGGCACCGTCTCCGCTGCCGCTTCCCACATCATATCTAACGTCCTCTCTGACCTTTGTGTGCACCCGGGGAAACACGTGGTACTCACATACATATAATAATACATCCAAAATGATTGCATCAATTTGTTGATTTTTTTAAAATTATTTTTATTTTTTTATTTTTTTATGCTGAGCATCAACATCCATCTCCCTCGCCTTCCTGAGTATTGACACGTGGGGCCAGCATCTCGGGTTCCACAGCTGAGAACGGCCCTCCTGCTGTGATGGACTGAACCCTACAAGCTGAAGTAAGAAGTAAGCTCCGCCTCCTCGTTGCTTCGTCACATAGGATCCACAGCAAGGAAACTGTGCCGGAAGTGCTGTCTTTTCACCCTCTCTATCCTGGCCACACCCACCCACCCAACCTACACTTGATCTCCCTGCTAGCCCTCTTTCTCAGCCTCTGTCCCTCCCTTTCTCAGATCTTTGCAGATAAGCCCCTGCGCAATATATCTTCCTGGGACACGGTATAAACCAGGATTTGTAATTTGTGCTTTCTTCTAGCACCTGCCTCCACCTTCACGAGGTACATATTGTGAGGTAATGATATAAACAGCATCGGACTTGTGTGTCACCAGCTCTCCTCGATGGAAGGGAAACTTCAAGAGCACAAGGATTTGTCTGTCATCTGAACCCCTAGCACCTGTCACTCCTGTCTCCTACCAGGTGACCAATAAATAGTCAGAACCATGAGTGCTCTGGACACCAGATACTGAGCAGAGTCCCCTCCCCACCGCACCCCACGAGCTGACCATCCTGGTAAGACTGCAACTAGTGAGTGATAATTTCTCAACAAGACCAAGGTCGGCATTAAAATGGCCCCATACTAACAGTAATCCGGTTGGACAAGCTCATTTTCTTTCCATTTTCATAGCTCCCTCTCTCCTTCCCTCTCTCTCTCTCTCCCCCTCTTTCTTCCTCTCTCTCTCTCTCTCTCTCTCTCTCTCTCTCTCTCTCAATATAACAAAATATAACACACACACACACACACACTCTGACTATATATATATATATATATATATATATATATATATATATATATATATGTATGTATATGTATATATTGTGCAAACATCCTATGTTTAGCCCTGGATACAAAGTAGCAATCTTGTAGTGACAGAACACCCATTTCTTTTTTTTTTTTTTTAAAGATTTATTTATTTATTATATGTTAGTACACTGTAGCTGTCTTCAGACACTCCAGAAGAGGGCGTCAGATCTTGTTANNGATGGTTNTGAGCCACCATGTGGTTGCTGGGATTTGAACTCCGGACCTTCAGAAGAGCAATCGGGTGCTCTTACCCACTGAGCCATCTCACCAGCCCCAGAACACCCATTCTTAAGGAACGATTTTTCTGAAGTCAGCTTTGTCTGAGGAGTCTGGCCGCTGTCTCAGGAGGCTTCCTGTTAAGTATTACCAGTATCAAGAATTTTCTAGACCCAATAAAATATGAACAGAACATTAGCAGATAATTTAAATGGGATCATTCCAATCTCAATGACAAAAAAAAAAAAAAAAGACAACATTTAAGCATCATCGTTTGTCTCAGTTTCTTTTCTTAGTGCTGTGACTGAAATTTCAAGCAATTCAGGGAGGGCAGGGTGTGTTGGATCACGGCTTTCCCCATCAAGGTGGGGAAGATTTGACAAAAGGAGCCTACTTCCTCCTCTCACCCACTTTTACACGGGTCCCAGGGATCAACTCATGTCATTGATCTTGTGTGGCAGGCAGGCAGTTTTCCTACTGAGCCATCTCACCAGCCCCCTTTGTCCCTTTTTCTTCAGCCTGGGAACCCAGATCATAGGATGGCACCTCCTATGTTAGGATGGGTCTTCTCTCCTCTGCTTTGCAGACACACCCAGACACCCGGAAGTGTGTCTCCTAGGTGATTCCAGAGCCAGTTGATCTGGCAATAAGGAGTAACCAGCACAAGGACAGAACAGAAGGCAAAATTTAATCATCGTGGATGGTTTAAAGTTAGTCCGGAGTAAACACCTGGCAGCGGGATTCCACCCTCAAGAGTTTGAAGGCGTGGCACAAATTAACAGCATCAATGTCTGACAAATGCTTATACGCTACACGGCCTGCTTCAGCTACAAACCTGAGCTAAAACCTTAAAGGGGTTTGGTATCAATTATTTCACAGAAATATTTTGGTGCCATTGTGGTTCATCTTGACGACTACTGTCTGTTTCCAAAACCAGCCTGTTTCAAAATTTCCTAGCATTATAGCAAATTTTGGCAAGAGTGATTTCTCTAATGGATCCAAAAGTTTCAGTTTTCACTCAGCAAATATGACAGCCAAAGTGATTTCCTCTACCTTCTTTTTATTCTGTTAAAATACAGCCCGTACCTGAATGATAGCTCAGAGACAGAGACCAGATGTTGAACGCTTCTGCGGGAATCTGCTGCTGTCAGCACACACAATCCTAACTGCTCACAATTCCACACAGCAATGGGAAACACAACCTTTGAGAAAATGTCTGTGGATCTCTCTTGAAAAATTTCCCCCAGGCTGGAGAGATGGCTCAGTGGTTAAGAGCACTGACTGCTCTTCTGAAGGTCCTGAGTTCAAATCCCAGCAACCACATGGTAGCTCACAACCATCTATAATGAGATCTGATGCCCTCTTCTGGTGTGTCTGAAAACAGCTACAGTGTACTTACATATAATAAATAAATAAATCTTTAAAAAAAAAAAAAAGAAAGAAAAAAGAAAAATGTCCCCCAAAATAAAGAGTTTAGACAAGCATAGCAACCGCTGGATTCCCCTTCTTTCCCCGCAGAGAGCTGATTGAATTATGAGCACTTTTTCTAATGTCTAAAGACAAGCCAGAATGAGCAAAAGCAAGCTAGGGAAGCCCTAGGAAAGCAGAGGTTGGACACTTCAAGTTCAGGCCAGCCTGGGTTACATAATAATACTTTTTCAAAACAATGACTCCTGCTTTTTTTTTTTTTTTTTTTTTTTTTTTTTTTTTTTTTTATGTCTCATTATTGCATCATTGGTAATATTTCTCGGCAGC
>NC_034612.1:36889029-36891449 GCF_900095145.1 Mus pahari
CTGTCTTGGAAGTTATCACATATACCAGGCTGGTCTCAAGCTTAAAGATCTGCCTGAAGTGCTGAAATTAAAGGCCTGTGCCACCACCTGGCTCATCAAATAATTCTTTTCTTTTTTTTTTTTAAAGATTTATTTATTATATTTATATGAGTACACTGTAGCTGCTTTTAGACATACCTGAAGAAGGCATCAGATCCTATTACAGACAGTTGTGAGCCACCATGTGGTTTGGGACTTGAGCTCAGACAGTGCTTTTAACTGCTGAGCCATCTCTCCAGCTCCAAATAATTCTTATAAAGTCCTTCATAAGACATAATGCAAAAGCATACTATTCAGAGATGCAGATTTATCTTCACAACCTAAACTTTTTTTCCCCCAGTGCTGGGGCAAACAGTGTTCTTCATGCTAGGACAGTTTCTGTCCACTGAGCTACATCCCCAGTCCAAAGCTGTTTTGTTAGTGTTTTAGCCAAGCCTGTTTTACACGTCCTTCTCCGTAGGAAGCCACCCCTTGCTGCTCACCTTCCTTTCTGTAGCTATTGGGTGGTTTCATTCTTCCGAGTTCCAGTTGTGATCCAGCTGTCTGCTCACAAGCTTCCGTTCTGCTGGAAGCATTCCACTTGCATTTGTTGACCAGTGTCATTCTTTCACTAAGTTAGACTCGCTGTGTGAAGCTTCGTGATTGGCCCATTTCCTCCAATTGGGGAACACCAGTTTTCTCTGCACAACTCCCACAGTGCTCAAAATCAGTCTCTTCTATTAGGTCACTTGGGATAATGTATGATCTTACCTTTCTTTCCTACCAGTCTCCCTGTGGGTTCTTGAGAGCAAGGACCATGTTTTATGCTTGCAGCCTCATCCAGTGTTAACGGTACCTGACTGAATCTAGATGCTCATAAATTCTAAATGAAATGTGAATTCTCCCACTTGCTACATAGAGACAAAGTGATCATGAGGAACTCAGGAAATGACTTTGCTTTCACAGTCTGTACAATGGAACTGGTGGCACAGCTATTTTTTAAAGTGGCAGGGCTGGGGACATAGGCCAGTAGGAAAGCACTCGCCTAGCATACATGAGGTGTTTGATCACCAATAGTTCAAACCAATAAATAAAATAGTCAGAAGTGGTGGGGCACGCTTTTAATACCAGTCCTGGAGAAGTGGGGGCAAGAAGATCTCTCTGAGTTTGAGGCTGGCTCTGGTCTACATATTGAGACCTTGTCTCAAATAAATAAGACACCTGCAGTAAAAATTAGTTTCTTGTGGATGACAAAGAAGCTACCTTTACAACCCTGCTGCCAGGGAGACTGAGGCAGAAGGATCACTTCAGCCCAAGAGTTCAAAAGTAACCTGAGAGATTCAATGAGACCCCGTCATCATAAGAAAGTGCACATATGATTTACTCCTTCAGAGAATGCTAAACAAACAGAACTGTGTTCCCTTTGGGAACTACTTGGAATGCTTTAATGAAGTGAAGTGCAGACCTAATATACTACCACAATTGTCCTCGCTACCTGTCATCCTGACTGAAGAAAGAACAAGTTCATGAAAACTTGCACAGCCTTATCAAGAGAGAGAACAAGTATTTAATTTTCATCAAGAGAAAAGTAAATTGTCATGTATCCCACCTGATCTTAGTCAAAAGAGCACGAAGAAGTCACATTTCAGCATATCCACACAGTGCAATACTAGTTAGCATTAAATAGTGTTGAACTATTATCCCGTGCTACATGACTGAATCTCAAAAACACTACGCACGATAAAAAACAAGAGAAAAAAGAACATATGAATTGTACGGTACTGCTTACTTGCAATTAAACAACATTTTTATAGAAATTGAGATACTGGGCAGGGGTGTAGCTTAGCCTTGGAACGCTTGTCTGGTATACACTGTGCCTTCAATTCAATTCCCTAGCCCCTTTGTTTAATGAAAGAAAGAGACAAGAGGAATAATGGAAAAAAGAAATCAGAAATTAGAATATTTCATGATTCTGATGGGAGAGTAGATTGACTAGGAAGAAGTTCCAGGAATCCTGGGGGAGGTAACATTCTGTATATTGACTGCAGGTTATAGGTTATGAAGCTTAAAAATATTAGTACAAAATAATCCAATTGTACAGTTAGGGTCTGCACATTTAGCATAAGTGTTTTAACTCTCAATGTATATACCTGAATATGTATGTTCATATACACCGAGGCATGAAACACGTATGTGTACACACACACACACACACACACATACAAACACTGACACACACAGACACATCACAGGCAATGGGTAAAGTTTAAAACAATGGGTCAGAGCAAGAACATGTTTATTTCTGGTATTCATTTTTGTATAGTACTTTTATACTCTTTTCTTCTTCTTCTTCTTCTTCTTCTTCTTCTTCTTCTTCTTCTTCTTCTTCTTCTTCTTCTTTA
>NC_034612.1:36891807-36901537 GCF_900095145.1 Mus pahari
CACCCAGGATACAGAGGCAGGCAGATCTCCAAAAGCAGAGTCAGGCAGATCCCTCTGAGTTCTAAATCAGTCATAGCAATATAATGAGACTCTATCTCAAAATCAAACAAAAATTGCCTTGGGAATAAAATTTTGGTATGACCAAGATAAAAAATAATTATAACTGTATATAATTTGGTCATAGATATTAAAGTTTGCTCAATAATTGAAGCCTCGTATTAAACTCCTGGTTAATTAAATCAGCTATGTTTTTCACACACTCTGACATAGGGTTTCAGTGTTATTACAGAGTCTTCCAATTAAACTGTCATCATGTAACATGAATGAATGGGATTTCAAACAACAGAACCTAACCCTGGCTGGACATGTCCATTCGCTGGATTTTAGCGAATTTATTATTGGGGTTTATTAGCAGGATACAGTGGTTTTCAGAGCTCATAAATATTCAAGGATGAGGCTTGGAAGCAGGCAGAAGCTGAGGGAAGTGAGCTGACTCCGGTCAGCAGGCTGTCCATGAGCATGGCTTGGCAGAGATCTCAGCCTGGTCCCCACACTAAGCAGCCCAGAGTAAAGATCAAAGACGTGCAGTCCAGCCTCCTGCTTGAACCAGCACACTGGTTTCCTGTTTTGCTGAAGGTGGGAATTACCTTCCCAAGAACACATACTAAGGACAGAAATTAATGTCTACAAATTTAAGTGGGGAACTACTGCATAAGTGGAATGACGATCCGGATAGCTATTATGAAAGTAACAATATTCATCTTTCATCTTTTTTTTTTTTTTTTCGAGACAGGGTTTCTCTGTGTAGTCCTGGAACTCACTCTGTAGACCAGGCTGGTCTCGAACTCAGAAATCCTCCTGCCTCTGCCTCCCAAGTGCTGGAATTAAAGGCGTGCGCCACCACGTCCAGCTTCAAAGTCCTCATCTATTATTGGAGCGCTTATAATATCCAATTCCGTTGTGCTAATAGATTATTAGGAATACTGATTCCAGTATGACTGACTGAACACCCTTATCTACAGCCAGGGAGACAGGAAGGAAAGGAAATGTAAGGCTAATGGGGTGGCTATGATGAGAGTACTTTACACACACGCCTGTCTCCCCCCCCCCCCCAGGCAGGGTTTCTCTGTGCAGCCCTGGGTGTCCTGGGACTCATTCTATAGACCAGGCTGGCCTTGAACTTAGAGATTCGCCTGCCTCTGCCTCCCGAGTGCTGGGATTAAAGGCGTGCGCCACCACGCCCTGCTCACATGCCTGTCTTAAGATGTCAAAATGAAATCTATTATTGTCTACAATTAATATACACTAGACAAGATAGGCGAGTCTCTAGACAGGCTCAAACTACAAGTATGAGAGGAAAGAAAAGCAAAGGGGGATGTTTGGTTTTGTCTGAGACAGGGTGTCGCCTATGTGGCTCAGGATGGCCTGGCAACTCAGAGACGTTCTTGCCTCTGCCTCCCGAAGGCTGGGATTATGAGCACGCGCATTACCCATAGCTTGCCCAAAGTGTAACCAACCAGTTGTTTAAGCACTTCTGGAGAAAAATCTTGAAATACACACGTCACACGTAACTTCGTCCACACGTAACTGCCTGCCTACGCGACTCGACACACGCTACCAACACTAAAACGCACCGCCCGGCAGAACGCAGGGCAACCCAGAGGAGAGGCGGCGCCTCCTACGTCACACGACGCAAGGCGACGTCAGCACGCTACGGAAGTCGCGTCCGGCTCTACGCCCGCGAGGGCCCCATTCCGGACTGTCTAACAGAATGCCTGAGTGAGTTTCTGTTGGCCTGCTGCCTTTCATCGGCGCCGAGGAGCGCGTCCTCACGGCGGCTCCAGGTTCCCGGGGGACGGTGAGGTTCTCTCGACGAGCCTCGAGGTCCGGGCGTTTCTCTTCAGGCAGCTCCGCGGGCAGCCCTCGGGCCTTGTAAGAGCGCGCAGCCCCGCCCTCCTCCTTTCGGCCGCGGCAGCCATCTTCCAGGTTGGTACGCGCGTGGCTCTCTCGCCTCGCCCTCCGCACACGCTGCGTGTGGAGCCCGGGCCGCGGAGCCTGCGTGTTAGGGTCGTGGGGAGACCGTCTGGCGGTCACTGCCCTGGGCGGTGTGTGCTAGGGGGCTCCTATCCCGGGAAGCTGGGCCTGGTTCAGTCTTGGTTGCCGGGCGCCCGCCCAACCCCAGACTCGAGCATGTGCTGTCGGGTTGGGACTTAGGATTCGGCTCGGGTCTTAACGATGCCTGGGTGTGGACAAGCCTGGAATTGGCTCGGGCGAGGAGGGTGCCCGCCGGGTCAGCCTGGTAATGATGTAATGGGGACCAGTCCTCCGGATGCATGGAACCCTTTGGAATTTGCAAATTTTGGCCCTAGAAGACGAGCGTGGGGAAGGTCGGTAACATTAAAGCTGCTGCTCCAATGTAGTCTTAAGACTACAGGGCAAGGGGTACGACTAGTTCACCATGCTTTGGAGCTTCCCTTGTGGTTAGCAATGGCGGGTATTTCTGCCCTGGACGACTGGAGTAATCCAAGCCTTGTTGGTTTGTGGGGATACACGACCTGGGTCTAAGTATGTGTAGTAGGTAAGTTCATAGATGGTGATTAAATTAGCATTAAATTTAGTTGGAATGTGGTATTCTATGCATGCTTACTGATACATTCGCAAGTGGAAGTGTGGGATTAAGAGATTTTTGATAGAAAACTACGTTAGTAAAAGTGGAATTAAACAGCATCAAAGAGGCTGAGTTTGGTGGTCACCAAGTTACTCTAGAGTTGCAGGTTGCGATGTATTGGCTTAAGTTCTAACGTCCAGTCTGATGACTCTAATGACAGAATTTGGCCTCTTTGCTAAGGGCACCCATTTGCAATTTGTGTGATTTGGAAGGTTGAAGGAGGTGCTGAAGTTGAGGGGCCTGGCCTGTGTGACGAGATGACTTTTGGAGGTGTGGTTATTGGGACAGTTAATAACATGAACTGAATTGTTCTTGACTGATAACTTTTCTGGTTTCAGTAACTCGCCAACATGACGAACACAAAGGGAAAGCGGCGAGGCACCCGGTACATGTTCTCCAGGCCTTTTAGGAAACATGGTAAGTGGCGTGATCGTCTTTGATGTTTGTGGTTGCATTTTTTTTCTGTGTCCTAGATCATTAAATGGCTTGTTAGCCGCATGTGCCTGTATTGTGCCATGAGGGAAAACATGCATCTCACAATTGTCTGCAGCTTTGCCCTGCAAAGAAGTGGCATGTCCTTGTCAGAAACATTGTCCTTTATAGTGTCAGAGACTGCCAAACGTGTGCTTGGGTTGGAAACTGGTAAGCTCATGAAAGTGTACCTGTGGTTCTAGAAGTCTTGATTTTTTATTTTTTTCCTGTTGCAGGCGTTGTCCCTTTGGCCACATACATGCGAATCTACAAGAAGGGTGATATTGTAGACATCAAGGTAAGTTAGCGTGGAGGGAAGGGCACTCATGTTAGGAATTGTGATTTAATTACTTGAAGTTAATAGCCCAGGATGGAGGAAGAGTAAAAGATACCGTTAAAAATAACCTTATTAGGAATTGAGGGTGCTGGCTCATGCCTTTGAGCCCAGCTAGCACTCACAGTGGAAGGGCAAGCAGATTTCTCTAGCTCAAGGCCAGGGGAGGCTGTACAGTTAGACCCCATGTCAAGATAAAGTTTGTTATTAAAGATGGAAGAGTTATGAAAACCCCCAGTGAAGGCTACGTTCTTTGATGGGTCACTCTGGAACTTAATGATGATTGTCTATTTGATTGCTTGATGCAATGTGAAAACCACATTTCACCGGCTCTGAGAGTTCTTGAGTTGACCGTGAAAGGGGGCCTTGGTTAGTTATACGGATTTGAAAAGAGGAATTTCTAGAATAATACTCTTGTCTGTTGACTAGGGAATGGGCACTGTTCAAAAAGGAATGCCCCATAAGTGCTACCATGGCAAAACCGGAAGAGTCTACAATGTCACCCAGCATGCCGTGGGCATCATTGTGAACAAGCAAGTTAAGTGAGTAGAACACCTTTCTCAAAGTAGCTGGCCTCTCACCCCCTTTCACTTTGCCAATTGGACTTAATGTCTTCATTGGCCATTCAAGTGGGGCAAAGGAAATAACCTTTTAAAACTCAGGCAAACTTAAGTGTTTGTCTTGTAACCTGTCAGGGGAAACATTGACGTTGGGGAGGAGGGATTCTGTGAGTGAGTGTTAGGTGCTGGTTTTTATAGCATTAAAACGTCATCACAGGCCTCGTTTGCCTGGCTTGGCTAAGTTACTGTGGTTTGGGGCCTGTTTCTATCAGAGTAGCAGCTTTAAAGTGTGCTCTCAAGGCCTCTTCCTTTGGGTGAGAATGATAGACATGTCACCATGTTGATCTTGGGTGACGTGTTGGCTTAACAACTGTCGGAACAGTGTACATTTTATTGTGTTTCTAAATGAAGCATTTAGAATGTATTGGTCTTTGGTCATTCCAGGGGCAAAATTCTGGCCAAGAGGATCAATGTGCGGATTGAGCACATCAAGCACTCGAAGAGCAGAGACAGCTTCCTGAAGCGGGTGAAGGAGAACGATCAGAAGAAGAAGGAAGCCAAAGAGAAGGGCACCTGGGTTCAGCTGAAGCGCCAGGTGAGAGCCCACCTTGGCAGTATTCATTCATTGTTAATCTTGAGGAATCTGTAAAACTTTGCTCACTTTGTTAATAAGTTTAAGAATTGTGTATTCATTAATTCCAAAAACCACTAAACTTGACTATAATTTCTTTTTTTTCCTTACCAGCCTGCACCACCCAGAGAAGCACACTTTGTGAGGACTAATGGAAAAGAACCAGAGCTGCTGGAGCCCATTCCCTATGAATTCATGGCCTAATGTACAAAAAGAAATAAAGGACCCAGACTGCAGAGTGTTTAACTTAGGTTGTAGTGCGGTGTCTTCTCATTGTCTTTCTTGTTCAGATTTTACTAATTGTTCTTCTAAATGATAGAGCTTAGTGTGTAGAAAATATCCTCTTGATTGGAAAATAGCCAAATATTTACAAAACATGTATACTAGTTTCAAGAGGTTCTGTATGGGGGGGGGGGCAGAAAACATTAGCCCGGCATGGTGGTGCAGCTCTAACCCTAGCACCAGGAGTCCGAGGCAGGGGATCTTCAGGCTGCATGATGTGCATAGTAGCATGCTGGTATCCCAAGGTGGGGATATCAGGGAGTGGGTGTCTGTGGTTACTACTTTGAAAATAATCTAAATTCTCCAAAGTGGGCAAATCAAACTTAAGCCAGGAGAGGGCTAGCCACAGACATTTGGTACTACTTGCTAAGAAAGCATCGAATCTTTTCCTAATTTAAAGATTATATATGGCCCACCATACCATCTTTGGAACAAAATCTGTACTGGCCTTTGGCTCATCTTTCTGGTGTTCTTTCAAGTGGGTGCATTTAACGCTGCCAAGAGTGGAGAGGATAGAGACTAATGGACCTTAAACGTTCTTTTGACCATTTCGGCGATGCTTGGGTTGGAACCCAGGGTTGGACCCGGCAGTGACAAACTAATAACTATACTCTTGCTTGCTATGGCAGCTCTACCAAAGCTGGACAGTAAAGGTAAGAGGGTTCTCTAGAAGTACTCCATGTGTCTTAGTGAAACGTTGCTTGGTTACCATCCTGTTCAGTAGTATTTTAAACTATGTGAAGTCCCCATTAGCCATCTTCATAGGCAATGGAGCAACATTCTTACTACTGTGGTCACAGCTCATTTAACACTTAATGATGTGTTTAAACCACCTGTGTATGGTATGTGTCCACATGGTGTGATGTGGGTATGCATGTGTCCAGTACTCAGTTCACAGAACTGCCTTAGGTGTCCTTCCTCACCTTCAGTCATGTCTTTAGTCAGGGTCTGCAGATGCCCATCCCAGTCCCTGATTGTGATTCTGTTAGAATTACTTAAATGCACTGGAAAGCTTCAACCATTTTGTTAGTGATGGTTTGCTTTTGTTTTTTTGAGACAGTTTCCCTGTGTATCCCTGGCTGTTCTGTATACCAAGCTGGCCTCCAACTCAGAAATCCACCTGCCTCTGCCTTCCAAGTCCTAGGATTAAAGGCATGTGCCACCATTGCCCAGCTTAGTGATGGTTTTTAAGAGCAAATAGTTAATTTGGCATCCCTGATTGCCAAGGTTAGTGCCTTGGGAAATAGGGTTCTGCTCTAGTCTTTGCTATGTTTTTCATTTTGGCTCACAGGCACTATGCGGTCTGTTACAGGCTTGTTTTTCTTCAGAGGTTTTCTGTTCATTTCAGAAATTTAAAGCCCTTGAGTTGTAACTGGGCTTTGTTTTCTCTGAGTGCAGAATCCCTCAGTAGTATCCCAAGTCTAAACAAAATACATCAAAATGTAGTTCATGTTTTCTCCCTTCATCCACAGCTTGAAGCTCTGGAATTGTTGACTGTTGTGCTTGCTATTAGGGTGTGTGAGAGCAGTGCTCTTAGGTAGTTGCCATCCACATGTGTGTAAGCACCTGTTCTAGTGAAAAATATTTTACTGAGAATAGTGCCAAGATTCTTTTCCAAAACAGGGTGTCTTACGAGTAGCCAGCCTGGGTTGTCCTGGACTTGTAGATCAGGCTGGCCTTGAGCTCACAGATCTGTCTACCTCTGCCTCTGAAGTGCTGGGATTAAAGGTGCCACCACGGCTAGCAATGCCAATATTCTTGATCTATTAAGGGTATGCAACTTTACCTTCAGGACAACTTTTGAGAGGTGAGGACTGCAGTATTGTATGTGTTAGAAAACTGCAAGAATATGGTAGAACTGAGTCGTGATGTCATGGAGAAACTGGACTCGGGGTAGCTAGTATAGGAATGGATGGTCTTGTGTAAGTCTTATTTTTTGCTGTGGTTTGTAAAGCTAGTGTTTTCTGAAATCTGGCTACCATTTTGCCCATGAATACTGGGATGTAAAAAGACCTGGAAACCTAGGGGTGCTTTGTTCTTCCTAGGAAATCCTGCTGTCTTCACATGTTGCGTTGTTAGTAACATGAGCACATGGAACCAGAGTGAAGGATGCTTAGACGTCCTTGTGCACTTGTGATTTATCACGAGCAGACGAGAAACCTCGATTCTGGGAGGCTGACGACACAGATGAGCGGTGGGCCTCAGCCTTCCCAATGCTGTGCTGACTCCCAACCATAAAAGTATTACTACTTTATAACGCATTTTCTACTGTTATGAATTATAAGTATATGATATTAGACCTCTCAAAGGTTGCCACCCACAGGTTGAGAAGTGCTGGATTAGGGGAATTTATTTTCAAGACTCCTATTCAGAAAAAGAATTTCCAATTGATGTAAAGCATAGCAATTTTCTAAAACACAAAACGGTCAAACAATGTACATGGTCTTTAAAGATAGGCTTTACAATTCTGAGCAAAAGACCTATGTTGCCAATGCTTGGCATTAAGTGGAAGTGGAAAAAGCAAGGGGGCTGGAGAGATGGCTGCCCTTGCACAGGACCAGGTTCAGTTTTCAGCACCCATACGGTAGCTCACAACCCTCTTCAGGTCTCGAGTATATTATACACATGTACACATACATACATGAGAATGTAACAAAAAATTAGTTTTGCCTGGTCAGGATGGCACTGGCCTTTAACCCCAGCACTGAGGAAGTAGAGGCAGGTAAATCTGAGTTTTAGGTGAGCCTGGTCTACAGAGCGAGTTCCCAAGAGCCACAGCCACAGCCCGGGAGAGACCCTGTCTTCACAGAACAACACAATGTTTGCCCCAAGCATCTTTTAAAACTTGCAAACTGGGGGCTGGGGAGATGACTCAGCAGTTAGGAGCACTGACTGCTCTTCCAGAGGCCCTGAGTTCAGTTCCCAGTAACCACATGGTGGCTTACAACCATCTGTAATGGGATCTGATGCCCTCTTCTGGGGTGTCTGAAGACAGCTATATAAAAATGAAACCTGGGCTGGTGAGATGGCTCAGCAGGTAAGAGCACCCAATTGCTCTTCCAAAGGTGCAGAGTTCAAATCCCAGCAACCACATGGTGGCTCATAACCATAACAAGATCTGACTCCCTCTTCTGGAGTGTCTGAAGACAGCTACAGTGTACTTACATATAATAAATAAATAAATCTTTTTTTTAAAAAAATGAAACTTTTTTTTTTTTAAACTTTGCAAACAGGTCCTTGTTACTGAGTTTAAATTTCATTTCATCTTTGCAGTTTTGTAGGGGACGAGGGTGTCTTTCTGACCCCTTATTGAAGTACCTTTATTCTCCAGATGATACTCAGTTTCATGACTTTGAATATCACATATATCCTGACAATGACCCTGCCGTATAAAGCTCTCCATCGAAGCTGTGGCTTTCTGACTTTTTCCTTACGTGACTTCTAACCCAGAGCTTGGCTGTGGTTGCAGTTCCCCGTCTTGCTGCACCTTTGATATGCCAGGCACACACTTCTTCAAAGCGTTTGTGTTTGGCATTTCCTTTGCTGGAAAGCTTGTCCTACATAGATGCCTGTGGTCTGTCCCCTTTCCATATTCAACCTCTGCCCAGATTTTGTCAAGACTGTCTCCTAATGGTTTATAAAAATAGCAAACCCCTTTATCATTTTTCTGTCCCTTTATAATACTTAGGGGAGTTTGATTTTTAACTTATATACAGCTTTCTGTTGAGGTCAGGGATACTTACTGGAATCTGGTCTGGCAGGGAAAGAGGACAAAGGACACAGGGCCTTACATACAGCCTTACTTCTGAAAGAGGTGACAACCTGGAGGATGCAGAAGACATACAATATTCATGTAAGATGAGTCAGAGGGCGCTAGGGATGTAAAGGAGGACACAGAGGGCAGTTGGTGTCAGGGTTCTCTTTGGCTGCCCACCCCCCATAATTCATTGAGTATGCAGGAAGAGAGCTAGGGGTTGGTAGTAATGGAGCGCTGCCTGCCCTTGCGTGGTGCACTGATCACCACCCAGGCTCCAGCATCTTGTCCCTTTCCTCTTGCCACTTGCTTGACTTGAGCCTACAGCCTCGGGAAGATGACAGACCAGTCCTTCTTGTGTCTGCTGGTAGCTAATTTTCCGTTTGCCCACTACAGGTCTGACTCCCACTTCCACCATTGTGATGCAACTATCCTGAGAGGTTGCCAAAATCTTGTTGACACAGAGCCTGTTTTCAAATTAAAAATTTATCTTCCTAATAATAATTGGCAGTGCCAACGAGTTTTCTTTTGTGGGGGGGCCTCTGCCCCTCCACTCAGGCGCCACCTGTCAGGCTCCTGGGGGGGGGGGGCCCACCATGTGTTGCTTTTCTTTGGTTCTATGGTTATCAGCACCAGTGAACCTGAGAACTTGCAGAGAGTGGAGAACACTCCAGCACTCGCATGTCTTAATCCCAGCAGGGAGGCAGAGACAGAGGCAGGAAACTCTGATGTAGAGACCAGCCTGACCTACAGAGTGAATTCTAGGACATCCAGGGCTGCTCAGACTCAAAACACAAAAACCAAAGTCTCAATAAAAACCCCCAACAAAACCAAAACAAGTAAAGAATAACACTTAAGATTGACCTCTGGCCTACACACACACACACACATGCACGCACACAGAGTGGGAGATAAGATTTGAAAAATCGGGTCTGGAGAGATAGATAGCTCAGTGGTTAAGAGAGCTGACTGCTCTTCTGTAGGTCCTGAGTTCAAATCCCAGCAACCACATGGTGGCTCACAACCATCC
>NC_034612.1:36901772-36915484 GCF_900095145.1 Mus pahari
GCAGGCAGATTTCTGAGTTCAAGGCCAGCCTGGTCTACAAAGTGAGTTCCAGGACAGCCAGGGCTATACAGAGAAACCCTGTCTCGAAAAACAAAAGATTTGAAAATATTTTGTAAACAAGTAATATATAGCTGATGAATTAAAGTTAATTCCTTCACTACAGGGGTATCTGAGGGAGGTGCAGGAATGTCTGATAAGCGGTTCTCAGCACAAAGCTATTCTTTTGTGTTCTGTGCCAACACCCATCACCTTACCGAGCAAAGACTGGGTTTTCAATGGTTGAGATAATGGAGGGAGAAGCTTATAGCTAGAGCCTCCAAAGCTCCCATAAATTCAGTGGTCAAGAACTTTCTAAAGAGTAAAGCTGGCTTGTGACTGCATACCTTTAATCCCAGCACTTACTTGGGAGACAGATACAGGCAAATCTCTAAGTGCCAGGGGAGTGAGTTCCAGGACAGCTCGAGCTACATAGAGAAACACTGTATCAAAAAAGGGTGTGTGCAGGGTGACATTGATTGACCCTCAATATAGATGGTGGGTGGGATAATTTATCAACTACAGTGGGCCCCTGGGCAAACCTCACTGAAGGACTAGAATTAAGCTTTCATGTGGCTGAGAAAGAGTTAATGATGTGCCCGGCTTGCTATTACTTGCTATTTGCCAATCCTGCCCCCCACACTCATTCTAGACACCCACAGATTTGTGTGGTGTCTGCCCACTCATTCCTATTATCTTTCTCAGATCTGTCCAGCCTGCCTGTGTTCCACTGATTGCCACAGCTTTACGTAACTCTAGACACAAATATAACACGAAACAGAACCCAGGCAGCGCTGATTCAGGAGAGCCTATTTATAATTCTCTGCTTTGGGGGCTTATTGTCTTCACAATATTTTGTGAAGGTTATTTTGTGTATCTGTAAATGTGAAGAGCCCTTCCAAGGAAGGAGAATGGAGACCCACTTCAAGCTCTTCCAAGCAAGGGGCACTCTAAAGACACATGGGAGCAGAGAACGGGCTCTGGATTGTTCCTTATTGAATGATGTTAAGCCAGTAGTTCTCAATGTGTGGGTTGCGACCCCTTTGGGGGTCAAATGACCCTTTCACAGGGATCATTTATCATTTATCACATATCAAATATTGATAAAATTATACTTATGAAGTAGCAACAAAGATAGTTTCCTGGTTGGGGGTCCCCACAACATGAGGAACTGTATTAAAGGATCGTAGCCTTAGGAAGTCTGTGAACCACTGCCTTAAACAGAGAGACCGGTCTCTCTCTCTCTCTCTCTCTCTCTCTCTCTCTCTGTCTGTCTTCATTTCTGTCACAGGAAATCACAGGCTGTTTGTGACAGATTGCATTGGCCCCTGCTCAACTGCCGTTCTCTGTTTTTTATTTTTCATGATATTAATAGTGTCTCTAGAACTCCGGGGGGAACCAAGACCACGCAAGATGGGGTCACCGCCACCCCAGCCTTTGCCAGCTGTTTGGAACATTGCTTTCCTTTGTTTTCATTTGTCTGCTCTGGTTCATAAGATGTAATGGATAATCTTTTTCTTTGACATGGGCTCTCATGTAGCCCAGGATGGCCTCTAACTTACCACGTAGTCAAGGATAACCTTGAATTTCTCATCTGCTTCCTGGGTGCTGGGATTATAGATGAAGGCCACCACTCCTAGTTTATTCTGAGCTAAATCTAGACAAGCCCCAGGGTGTACTAGGGAAAGGCTCTGCCACTGAACTGTGTCCCCAACCCAAGAACTACTTTAAAAAATTTCTGGGCAGTGGTGGCACACGCCTTTAATCCCAGCACTTGGGAGGCGGAGGCAGGTGGATTTCTGAGTTTGAGGCCAGCCTGGTCTACANAGTGAGTTCCAGGACAGCCAGGGCTACACAGAGAAACCCTGTCTCGAAAAACAAAAACAAAACAAAATTCATAGTTCAAGAGGCAAAGCAAGGTAGTCCTCTCCTCTCTCTCTCTATTTGTGTGAGAACTGAATGCTACAGAAACCATCTTGTGTCCATCCAGGAGAGGCCAATTGACTCCAAGAAACAACAGCCCCACCTTCCCAGAGTTTCTCAAAAGGCTTTGGAAAACAGCCCTTACTCAGTGGCTTCTTAAACAGCTCTTGTATTCATGGTGCCCATTTCCCCCACTTAGGAAGGCCCTGCTTCGCGTCTCTCCGGCTAAACTGAACATTAGTGGGAAATGATTGCCTTGTGAAAAGGTTACAGTGTGTACCACTTGACTATGGCAGGCAGGCCTCTCTTGGAACATCTTTTTCCAGGATCATGAGAACAACAGATATATACAAGACTTTTGGCTATCCCATTTCTTTTTTTGCGGGGGGGGGGGGGTTGAAACAGGGTTTGTCTGTGTAGCCCTCACTGTCCTGGAACTCACTCTGTAGACCAGGCTGGCCTTGATTTTAGAAATCTGCCTGCCTCTGCCTCCCAAGTGCTGGGATTAAAGGCGTGCGCCACCACTGCCTGGCTGGCTATTCTATTTCAAACAGTAGAGTCAATGCCCATTCATTTAATCATTCAGAAGGTCAACCAAATGGTGTGTGTGTGTGTGTGTGTGTGTGTGTGTGTGTGTGTGTGTGTGCACGCACACGCACAGTAACGACAGACAGGACGCGTTAAGGTCAAGGGGGAGTCACATAACCTGGCTTGGGCTACTTGGTGTATGGAAGCACTTTTATTGGCATGTTCAACAGCAAAACTAGACCGAGCTGTCTGTTACTTTCTACGTGCTAGCCCTTTTCCAGTGTGGCTTGTTGCTCTGACCTTAAAGGGCTAAAGCATCATCTCTCCATCTTCTGATCTCATGCTGGCCTCAAGGGTTGCTTTGGCCAGCAGAGTGCACCAGGGATGATGGGTTCTGTCCTAGAGACACCCAGGCTCCAGAGACCTTGCCTGCTTTCCATCACCGTCTTGGGGCTCTGCTCGGCCACCCTGAGGACAAGCCTTGCCAAACTCCCCAATGAGCCAAACTTGAGTGAGTTGGCGATGGAGCAATTCAGCCTATTTCCCTAGGGCTCATAACTTCTCAGCTATGGCCTCAGATAGCTCAATCAAGCTTGTCAAAGCCTGGCATAGATTAAGAACAGGAGTGTGTGGCATCGGGGTTGGGGTCTGGGGACAAAGGGGCGGGAGGGAGGCTGAAGAGATGGCTCAGCTGTTAAAAGCACTGACTGCTCTTGCAGAGGTCCTGAGTTCAATTCCCAGCAACCACATGATGGCTCACAACCATCTGTAATGGGATCTGATGCCCACTTCTGGGATGCAGGTGCACATGCAGATAAAGCATCCATGAAAGTAAATAAATCTTTTAAAAAGAAAAGTCTGAAGAAAGAAACAAAGAAACAAAGAAAGAAAGGGAAAGTCTGTTGGAGTGAGCCATTAAGTTCTGTGTGGTTTGTCATGCTGTTCAAGCTAACTGATAAAACTAAGAAGGAAAAAGGGAAAGAATGAGGGTAGGACTGTCTAGACAATTGTGCAGATGAGACTAAAACACAGCCTTGTCCTGGTGGCATCCAACAACAAGGCCATGTTTATCTTCTGGGCCCTTCTCCCCATGCCCGATTCTGAGTTCCACCACGTACCTACCAGGAAATGTTTGAATAGTAAGGTAGGTCCGGGCCCCAAGTGTGTTGCTCACTGAGTTTGAGTGAATCAGTTCACAGCAGAAAGGGGCTGTCTGGGTTTGTATGCTGAGCTGTGGGCATGACTGCCCCCTAAGGGAGTTCCCTGGGAAGTGACTGCAATTACCTTGACTCATACTAAATTAGTTAATTAGGAACCTTTTCCTCAGTGATGTCACCCCTCGGGACCCTTTTACAATTTTTAATTTATTCATGTATTTGTTTACATTTGAGACCGGGTTTTATGTAGTCCAAACTGGCTTTGTGGCCAAGAATGACCTTAAACTTCTGACCCTCCTGCCTCTACCCCCTAAGCGCTAGGATAGTATGCCAGTGTGCCACCACACTCAGTGTACAGGATGCTGAAGATCAAAATCAGGGTTCTCATTAGTACTGTTTGACAAGGACACAAAAAGGGATCTCTTTCCCATTGCCCCAGAAATATCCAGCCAATTGAAGCTTTTGCTCCTTTGGTGGCTCAGGTTCACGCTCCAGGCTGGTGCCCCAGACTGGAGGCTGCCAGGCTCCAGGATCCGGCAAATACAATTTGAGCAAAGGCCTCCCCTGGGCTGCACCGACAGGAACCCGCGCAGCTGGGCGGGCAGAGCGCATCAGGCAGCCTTGGGGTGCGCACGCCCGCGGGTGACAGTCCCCTGCTCGCGCGCTGCTTCCACCCTTCCAGGAAGGGGCGGGGAAAAGGAGGCGCCAGAGGCAGCCACCGCGCTCCCCGAGCTCTTTAAAATCCAAGAGCCTGGGCAGCACCGCTGGCCGCGCCACATCCCGGCGCTGTTGTGTCCTCGCGTATCCAGCCGGCTCTCCTGCAGCGCGGTCTCGGGACGCGCCCATGCGGCCGCTCACCATGTCTGGGCACTTTCTGCTGGCGCCCATCCCGGAGTCCTCCTCCGACTACCTCCTGCCCAAGGACATCAAGCTGGCCGTGCTGGGCGCGGGTTGTGTGGGCAAGAGCGGTGAGTGGGACAAAGGCGCGCAAAGCCGCCCAGGAACAGCGGAGGGTCCTCACCCGCAGGGATGCCGGGATTCAGGAAGACCCCACCCCCACCCCCCACCCCTCCCGCCTGTTGCTTCAGCAGTCCATTTCTGAGCTCTGGACGGGGTTGGTGCCTGTTGAGGGTCGCTCCAGTGCGATTCATCACATTCCGCGGGGCAAGGCACTCCGCAGTGACTTTGTCCCGGGAACCTGGGGGTGGGGGGAACAAATGCTGTTCCTTTGAGGGCCCAGTTTGGACCACCTTGACCCACTTCTTCAGCTGATTTTCCTACTTCATTTTTCAGCAATGATTGTGCGCTTCTTGACCAAGAGATTCATAGGCGACTACGAACCCAACACAGGTAAGAATGTTTCCGTGCTCCCTGGCTCTTGTACTTGTATCTCTTTGCCCTCCCCTCCCTTCTCTCATTATTTTGTTCATCGGGCCGTGGGAACTTAGATGCAAACTCCTCTTCCTTGTACAGGCAAACTGTATTCGAGACTCGTCTATGTGGAGGGGGACCAGTTATCCCTACAGATCCAGGACACCCCGGGAGGCATTCAGGTAAGGACTGTCAGGAGGGTATGTGGTGCAGGCTGAGGTGGTTGGCTCCAGGCTCTCAGTGAGATGTTTCAGCATGTCCAATAGGTAGGTGTGGGCACACGCGGCGAGCTGAGGGTTGGGATGTTGGATGCCCTCCTCGGTGGCCAGAAATGGTTGATTAGAACTAGTTTCCTCTTAAATGCTATTTTTAATTAATTAATTATTTTAAAGATTGCTGTGTAGCCCTGGCCGGTTTATTACTTGCTTTGCACTTCAGGTTTGCTTGGACTCCTTATAATCTTTGATGCCTCAGCCTCCCCAAGTGTTGGGCTTACAGGCTGAGCCACCCCCTCCCAGAAGTAGCCCTGGCTGACCACTGACCGGTGCCCAAGCTGCCTAGGCGGGTATTAACTCTTTAAGAGCACATCCTGGGACAATCTAAAAACAACAGCCTTGGGACTAAGGGTCCAGTTCAGTAGAAAGCATTCACTCGAGGGTCCCGGGTTCCAGCACCACATTAAAACATGGAGTAGGTGGGATTCTGGAGGGATGGGGTCTGCGTCCTGGCCAGAGCTGTCCCCCTACTCCCCCACCCTCCCCCCAAAAAAGCTAGGGGATGTTTTCTCAAGCCAGTAATTGCAATCAGATAACCTTTTGGCTATCACTGTGGAATGCAACTTAACTAATTGCTCAGCCCTTCTAGGGAGGAAAAGGTTGAGTGGAGAGCTCAGAGAATGGAATTTGTTTCTGCAACATTCTCAAGAAGTTGACTGCTAAAAATATTTTTTTATGGGCTTGGGAATAGATATTTATGTTGGACTGTTTCCAGGGTTTTGTTTGTTATGAATTAGTTCCCTGAAAACTAAGCCATTCTGGTCTGTAATTATTCTTAAGTGGTTGGAGTTCACTGGAGACTGCCTGTGGAAAAAAAGTAGGTTACCAGTCTACATCCAGACCAGCTCAGAAAATAGTGCAGGTTGAGCACTTGTCTGAGGCTTTCTGCTTTTGACGCAGAAAGCCTCTTGAAGAAGCTAGGGAGAACCAGACAGCCATACTTAGTGATCTTTCTGTCCAGTGTCCCTTCGAGGGCTTCTTTGATCAGATCCCATTTTGTTCTTTCCCAGGCGCAGGACAGCCTCAGTCAAATGGTGGATTCTCTGACCAAATGTGTGCACTGGGCAGAGGGCTTTCTGCTGGTTTATTCCATAACAGACTCTGAGAGCTACCAATCCATCCGGCCCCTTTACCAGCACATCCGGAAGGTCCACCCTGATGGAAAAGCCCCCGTCTTCATCGTGGGAAACAAAGGAGACCTTTTGCATGCCCGGCAGGTGCAGACGCACGAAGGTCTTCAGCTAGCTAATGAGCTGGGCAGTCTCTTCCTTGAAATTTCTACTAGTGAGAACTACGAAGACGTCTGTGATGTGTTCCAGCATCTCTGCAAAGAAGTGATCAAGGTGCACAGACTCGGCGGGGAGCGGAGGAGGGCTTCCATCATTCCCCGGCCTCGATCCCCCAACATGCAGGACCTGAAGAGGCGCTTCAGGCAGGCTCTGTCCTCCAAAGCAAAAGCGCCCTCTGCCCTGGGGTGATCCAGCTCAGATAGACTGGTGTATTGTTATTATTACTACTAAGCATTTGTGCTGCCACAAAGACTGGCCCTTTCCCCCTTTAAAACATATTCAGAGTTTATTTTTATAATGACTTTATTGGCTTTCAAGTGTATGTATATTTCTGAAAATTCAAACAATGTTTTTTTTTAAAATGTGTTTTTTTGTTTTGGTTTGGTTTTTGGTTTTTTACTGTAACCGTTAGCCACTCTTCCATTAAAGGCAAAATGGCAATACTATTCCTTGTTTTCTGAATGTCTTTTTATAGCAATCTTGCTTGCACCAGAGCCCAGAAGTGCTTAATGTTTGGCCTTGAGTCTCAATTCCGATTGGTGTCTTGTCGTAGGGGGGTGGGGTGGGGAGGTGGGGGAGGGCATGCAGAGGGAGTTAGCTGTGTGAGAGAGAGGTATGTGGAGGAGGGAAAAGGGTTTGAATAAGTACAGGATGTCCTTAATTAGGGCGGTTCTTCACAGTCAGAAAGTTCACACTGGTTTTCCAGCACAGTGGTTGGTTGGTTGAGAACTGCCCAAAATGTTACAACTGTATTTGTTTATTTATACAATGTGAATGTGGCCTCTCTATAGCATATATAAGAAAACAAAAGCCCGGATGGGCTGTTGACCCATGCTTATGATTCTAACCCTTGGAAGGCAGCGGAACAAGAGTCAGGCCACCCTGAACAATACAGGAAAACCCCATCAAAAAACCTAGCCACAAAGAAAAAAACAACAGCAACAGTACAAAAACACTGTCTGGGGGCTGGAGAGGTGGCTCAGCAGATAAGAGCCCTGGCTGCTCTTCCAGAGGTCCTGAGTTCAATTCCCAGCACCCACATGGAAGCTCACAACTATCTGAAACTCCAGTTCCAGGGAATTTAACGCTCTCACCCAGTCATACATTCAGGAAAAACACCAATGTATGTAAAATAATAAATTATTTTTTGAAAATGTCTGAGGATAGCCGGTGAGATAGCTCAGCAGGTAAGAGCACTGACTGCTTTACCAAAGGTCCTAAGTTCAAATCCCGGCAACCACAGGGTGGCTCACAACCACCTGTAATGAGATCTGACACCTTCTTCTAGTGTGTCTGAAGACGGCTACAATGTACTTAATTATAATAATAAATCGTTTAAAAAAGAAAAAAGAAACTGCTTGTGGACGTTGTACATCGTGGTGCGGAGCCTAGTGCGCACCACGATGTACAACGTCCACAAGCAGCTGCCTCCCAAGTACTGGGATTAAAGGTGTGTGCCACCACAGCCCGGCAAGAAAATCTCCTCTTGCAGGATTCTTTATGTCAGTAAGTGAGCGTTGCTATTCAGGAGTGGCCTTCATTCTCCTTCCCTTGCTGTGTCCCTGACTCTCTGCTGTATATGGAAATAAAATGATCAAAGTATGATTTCGTGAACCAAAGACCACTTCCGCTGGGCTCATGGCGCCCCTCGAGGGGGAGGGAGAGTGATGGGAAGTAATTTCACAGTGAACGTGCTCCACAGGGAAGGGGCACTGAGGGCCCAAAATTGTTGGGATCTCCGACACATCTAGAAAAAGGAGACTCTAGAAAAAGGAGAGTATAATTCAAATTTGAGGCCTGTCTTGTTTGGGGGGGGGGGTTGAATTCGGGGGCCTCACACTCTAGCACTGAGCCACACCCCAGCCCCTGAGGCTTCTCTTTACTCGTGAGCTCTTCTTTTTCAGGAGGTGCTTGTGGGATGGCCACTATGGCCTTGGTGTGAGTCAGATGAGCAGGGAGCTGCAGGTGTTGAAGAGTTTGGAGATTGCAACAGTGTTGCAACCTGAGCGTGGCTCTTCCGGAAGTTGTTAGGGATAGAGTCTGGCCACAGCTTCTGCTCTCAAGGTGCTGGTTTATATATTTTGAAATCCTGTGGTTGAGATCAGAAGTGGGACACTAACTAACTCACAGACGGAATCTGATAAAGCTTATGGGAGACTGCGTTTCCTTCGAGTACTCATGTAGATCATCTGACCGGAAGTTACACTGGAAGAGAATGGGAACACACTACTAACGAAATTTCATAAAAGTAGCTATGCGCATGTGTGCTTGGAATCCTCTTAAAGCTAAATGCCCTCTCACACTTTATAAGGCACCAGGTCTCTCAACATCCTCTTTCTTTCTTTCTTTCTTTCTTTCTTTCTTTCTTTCTTTCTTTCTTTCTTTCTTTCTTTCTTTCTTTCTTTCTTTCTTTCTTTCTTTCTTTCTTTCTTAGATTTATTTACTGTTATATGTAAGTACATTGTAGCTGTCTTCAGACACACCAGAAGAGGGCGTCAGATCTCATTACAGATGGTTGTAAGCCACCATGTGGTTGCTGGGATTTGAACTCAGGACCTTCAGGAGAGGAATCAGTGCTCTTAACGGCTGAACCATCTCTCCAGCCCAACATTCTTTCTTTAAAGATCCCACTTGTGCCTTTTTCAAGGACTTTAGAACTCTTCTCCAGACTCAGCATCAAAAATCAGACAAGGAGAAACTCAGGGATTTGGCTCACTAGTTGTTCTTCCAGAGGACCCAGGTTCGATTCCCAGCACACATAAAGCAGGCTACAACTGTTTGTTTGTTTGTTTGTTTGTTTGTTTTTACAAATCTACTTTTATGTATTTACTCTCCATTAGTTTAAATCCGGGATGGGTACAGCATCACACGGATTCTGTGTCCAGTGGCCTTTGCAGGAAGGTTGCTTCGGAATTTGGCACGAACCATCCCACTGTCTCCGTGGGACCGAGTGACTTTTCCCCAGATCACTCTGGGTTTGTTTGGTTTGCCTCCAGGAGTCGCTGTATTGTTTTTTGCTTTATTCATATAAGCACATCTCTTGCCTAAGTAGAATTCCGTTTCATCTCGAGTATACACGCCTTCAATTTTAAGAAGAGCCCTGTGCGCTCTCTGGTTCCGGAGACCTCGCTTGTAGCCAGCAAAAATGGCCTTGCACCACAGCCTTCCAGACATACTTGCTGTTAGAAGTCCTGTTCCCAGCAGGCCTCCACAGGCGCGAAGATGGCAGAAAGAGTGCTACAACTGTTTGTAATCTGGTATCTGATGTTCTCTTCTGGCCCCACAGGCACTGCATACACAGGCACAGACTTACATGTAGACAGAAAGAGGCACACGGGACAGCCAGGGCAACACAGAGAAACCCTGGGGGCAGGGAGTGGGGAGGAGGGAGAGACACAAGGACAAAATGAAACAACAATAACAGCAACAACAACAACAAACCAATCAAACAAACAAAAATCAAACAAGCCTGCTTCCTGAGCCCCTAAGCAATGTCTTTCTAATTTTTCATACAAAAACAACCTCATTGGCTGTAGTTCTTACCTGACTCCCATGACTGAAAACACTTAAGTGCTGGGTTCCTCTTATCTGTGGCATTCAATCTAAATGAGAAATGGTAGAAGGATTATTATCACCTCTCGTGTTTTATTATCGTCTCCCTCCAACACACACACACACACACACACATACACACATACACACACACACTCTATCTGTCTATCTCTCTCTCACAGTCCACATGACAGCATCCAAGAGAACTGTGTGCCCTACCCAGTGTACTCCAGGCTCTTCCATGCCTCCCTACCTTGGCACAAACCATCCCTTGGTCTTTACCTAAGTGAGGCCTTATTAACTATTCTTCTAAGACTCGTGTCACATGTATTATGTTAGGGTTGGCTCTGAGATGCCTTTCCTGGGTTTCCTTATCCATGCTATGTATCCCAGGGGATAGTGTCCAGAACTCTGTAGTGAGAGGGAATGCCCCCGGGGGAGTAACTGCATTTCCTGATGCTATCGCCAGCTTCAGTCTGCTAATACCCACAGTCCAGCAGGTGTTTTATTTTAGTTTGTTTTTGTCTTGGTTTTTTTGTTGCCATTGTTTTTGCTTTCTGAGACAGAGCTTCTCAGTTTAGCTCTTGGCTGCCCCAGAACTCACTCTGTAGACAAGGCTGGCCTCGAACTCACAGAGATCTGCCTGCCTCTGCCTACCCAGTGGAGTGCTAGCACCAAGGACATGGGCCAGTACCACATTGTTTTGTCTTGTTTCGACATGGTCTCTTGTAACCTAAATTAGTCTTAATTCCATTTATACCTTGATCCTTCTGCCCCCCTCCCCTTCTAGAGTGCTGGGGTTACAGGCATCTACCACCACACCCAGTTTTATGGAGTCCTGGAGGCTGAACCCAGGACTTCATTCTACCAGCTAAGGGACCTCCCTCCACAGCCCAGGAACAATCATTTTCAGTAAACATATGATGAATGAATATGCAATTTGTGTGTGTGTATGTGTGTGTGTGTGTGTGTGTACGCCTAAGGAAAATAATAGAAAATTATAACAGAACAAATGATGACATCTGCAAAATAAGACAGAGTATTTTAAGTAAATTTTACTAATCAGCGTCGGCCAAGAGCTGACAGCTCAGCTGCTGGTGACTGTAGCCCCTGTCGGGCAGCTTTCCAGCACTGTGACAAAATGATAGAGAAAGTCAGCTTAAAAGGAGAAAAGGTTGCCTTCGCTCAACCATGCCAGGGTTTCAGTGCATGGTCACTTCGCCTGTATGGAGACAGAAAGTCACGGTAAAAACCTATGGGAGAGCAGAACTTCCGGATGTGTGGACGCAGGGAAGCATGGAGGGAGAGGGAAAGGGGCTGGAGTCCCATGATCCTTTCCAAGAACACAGCTCCCAGTGACCTAACTTCCCACTGTTCTAACCCCACCTCCGAAAGTTTCCACCAGAGTACAACACCCAAGCTTTTGACTTGAGATCTTAGGGGAACATTCTAGATCCAATCTACAACACAGACCACTACTCTTCCACTCAAGGGTACCTCTAACCAGACCTACGATATCAAAGAAAGTTAAGAAAATTAAACAATTCATGACTAAAAGAGTATCCAAGCAGGGCCTAGTGGTACAGAACTATAATACCAGCTACCGGGAGGCTGAGGCAGGAGGTTTGTAAGTTCAAGGTTGGCCTGGGCAACTTAGTAAAGGCTCTGTCTCAAAATAAAAAATAAAATGAGAGCTGGGGACATAGCTCAGTTGTAGAATGTTTGCCTTGCATGTGTTACAATGGGAGGGGACACATTTCTTTTTGTTTGTTTGTTTGTTTTGCTTTGTTTTTCAAGACAGGGTTTCTCTGTAAAGCTCTGGCTGTCCTGAAAGTCACTCTGTAGACCAGGCTGGTCTTGAACTCAGAAATTTGCCTGCCTCTTTCTCCCAAGTGCTGGGATTAAAGGCATGTACCACCACTGCCCAGTATATAAGCAAGTGCACTATAGCTGTCTTCACACGTACCAGAAGACGGTGTCAGATCTCATTAAGGGTGGTTGTGAACCACCATGTGGTGGCTGGGATTTGAACTCAGGACCTTTGGAAGAGCAGTCAGTGCTCTTAACCACTGAGCCATCTCATTTCTAAATACTGAAAACTGTTGCTTAGAATTCTATTGTCTTGAAACATGGTTTACCTCCCCCGGATGGGCTTCATGCCCTCAGAACAAAGGCGGTTGTTTCCATCCTTGCATGTTTCAGCCTCTTCCTATGAATCTCGGCTGTGCACATAAACACGAGAATTACTGAGACTCCAAGCATTACCACGACCACATTGTGTCCAGATCACCGCTTGGTGTCAGGGTTCCTTCTGCTCGGAAGAATTTCAGATCAGACACCCAACTAGCATACTTCCAATAACCAAAACGAAACCACTGGCTTGGATCACAGAGCTCAAAAGATGAGTCCCAGAGCAGTTTCAAACAGGAGTCACAGCCTCCTCGGTGGGCTCAGGCCGAGGGATGGGCTAAGAGGAGAGTGTAAGTCTCTTGTGTTTTTAATGTCCACAGAATTGCTACTAGCAGATCCTCAGGACCTCATGGTTTCCTTTCTGCTCAGTTGCCTAGAACTGGCTCACCAGGGAAGCAGACTGGCTGCTCTTGCAGAGTTTAAGGACCTGTTGTCCCTGTCCCAGTCCCCTGATGATTGATGACATGGTCTCTTGGGGCTCATAATGCATAGAGAATCTCTCGGAAGTTCCTGGGATGGTTGTCTTGGAGATGCAGGATGTAGGCACGGCACTCATTGGGAAGTGGGGAGTTGTTGGATTTGTGTGTTAGGAAGGAAAAAATCTGAGGATTTGGACTCTGTTGGGCACCAAGGAAACTCAACAAGGGGATGCTTACTCTAAGCCAACCTCAAAAGAAGAGGAGGAGGGGAGGGGGAGGAGGGGAAGAGGAGAGGGAGGAGGAAGAGAGGGAGGAGGGGGGAGGGGAAGAGGAGGAAGAGGGGAGGAGGAGGAAGAGAATGAGGAGGAGGGAGAGGAGGAGGGGGGAGGAGAAGGGGAAGAAGAGAAGGAGGAAGAAGAGGAGGAGAAAGAAAAAGAAGGACAGAAGCACAAAAGATCCAAACGTCTTCCAGGATAGAAGTCCCTGAACTCTAGACAGGAAGGCAGCAGGATGCTGACAACTTGAGTGGGCAGGCGGAAGACAGTAGCCATATACTTAGGTCCTCTGAGGAGTCATATACTTCCATCCCTATGATGGGATAAGACCATGGCTGCCCATGGTCCCTGCTGCAGCTCAGATCTGGCATGTATCCCCTAGGCTCACGTGCTGAAGACTGGGCCACCCAACCGTCTTGTTGCTATTGGAGAGGGGAGGTGGACCCTTTAAGAGGTGCATGTGCATAAGGGGGTCTTGAGGTTTTGAAGGCATGCTCTCCAAAGGGCATTGTGGGAGTCAGATCTTTTGATTCTCTTTTGCTTCCTGGTGACAGAGTGAACAGGACCTCCACCGCTCTAATTTTTTTTTTTTTTTTTTTACTTTATGTGCATCCATGTTATGTCTGCATGAATGTCTGTGCACCACTCACGTGCCCAGTGTCTTCAGATCTCCTGGGACTGAAGTTCTGTCCTGTGG
>NC_034612.1:36916416-36917316 GCF_900095145.1 Mus pahari
CACATGGTGGCTCACAACCATCCACAATGAGATATGACTCCCTCTTCTGGTGTGTCTGAAGACAGCTATAGTATGCTTACATTAAATAAATAAATCTTAAAAAAAAAAAAAAAGAGTCTAATCTCTTTATCTGCTGCTTCTTGTTCCAGTTCTCATTGTTTGGTTTGGTTTGGTTTTTCAAGACAGGGTTTCTCTGTATAGCCCTGGCTGTGTTGGAACTCACTCTGTAGACCAGGCTCAAAACTCAGAGATTCACCTGCCTTTGCCTCTTGAGTGCTGGGATTAAAGGTGTGAGCCAGCCCCCCAAGCCCCAACTGTATGTTGTATCTTATTTTAGGTTTGTTAGTGCAATAGCGTAATTCTAAATCACTGCCTCTTCCTGTTCCTGCCTTGGTTGTAAGTTGTTATTTATTTATTTATTTATTTATTTATTTATTTATTTATTTATTTATTTATGGTACTGAGGACCTTACACATGATAGGCAAGTGCTCTGCCACTGAACAAGATCCCAGCCCGCCCCCTGCCCCCGGATCTGTGTCTGAAGTCCCCATCCTCCTGATCCTCTTTTGCCAATGCTCCATTGCTAATTCCAGTGTACACGATTTAATAAATAAGATCAGTGCAGTCCTGGAGGAACGAACGAAATCCGAATGTCTACACTGTGGATCCGGTACACACACGCAGTACTTCACGCATGACCCATGAACCACAAACTGCAATTAATGGGGATTATAAATAAATCACTTGAACAGAAGAGAATAAGTCTTGTCTTGCTTGGGCTGAGGTGAAGGGCACAACAGAAGTCCTTGAGTTTATTAATATCTATTTAGACAAATGAATAAAATAACTATCTATGGTAGGCGGCAGGAAACAGCAAGGGGGGGGCGGGCAGGCGGGGG
>NC_034612.1:36917731-36923478 GCF_900095145.1 Mus pahari
AACCACATGGTGGCTCACAACCATCCATAACAAGATCTGACGCCCTCTTCTGGAGTGTCTGAAGACAGCTACAGTGTACTTACATATAATAAATAAAAACTCTGTAGACCAGGCTGGCCTCAAACTCAGAAATCCACCTGCCTCTGCCTCCCGAGTGTTGGGATTAAAGGCGTGCGACTACGCCCGGTCTCGAGTTTCTTATTCTTATTTGAAGCAGGAAGCCTGTGTGCGCAGTGGAGTTCTGCCTGGTATAACACTCTGTGGAAGAGACGTGATGACAGTGATGACAATTCCAATCTTATCTGAGGGTGTTCACAAAGTCTGTGGGAGTTCTGGTCACAGAGTTGAGAGGGAAACATTGTATTGGCACCACATGCATGCAGTACTCAAGGCAACCAGAAGAGGGCATCAGATCCCTTGGAACTGGAGTTACAGATTACGGTGAACCGGTGCTGGGAACTGAACCTAGGTTTTCTGCAAGAGCAGTGAACACTCTGAGCCTCTGGTCCTAAACTAAAATTTTGTTTTAAATTGGAATAAAACATGATTTTCTGGGGGCTTGTTGCTCAGTGAAGATTGAGTTAAAGCATATCTTAGTGCTTCTTACTAGCAGTCATAGAAGAATATGTTGTCTGCACGACTTTTGTCTATAGGCAGATTTTGCCTAGAAATAGTGACATGAATCTCTGACTGGAAAAATAAGAACATATCAGGGGTATATGGGTGACAAGATCACTCAGCATTGTGGACAAGGGACAACAAAGGTGGCACACTGAGATCTGATTTCAGATCCCAGCTTTGCCATTGATAGGTCTGTTGCCTGAGGAAGGTACACTCAACATTTCTTAACTTAAAATGAGAATAATACTGACCATGTTGGTAGAGCCAGACATACCAGGTGCCCAGGACAGTCCCCCTACACATGGGCACATAGCTGAGCCATTTGGAGAGAGAGTGTTTTGGAGGCCTGCTGTGTATTCTAAAAGACACAGAAAGAAAGATGTGTCCCCTCTTTCCCTCATTCCATATTTGATGGAAGGCTTTATAGGGAGCAGGTGACCCTTCAATAATAATCCTGACACTGGTCCTCCACTAATGGACCGGCATCTTCGTCCTTCTCTGTTGGTGTGACTGAACGCCACAGGCTGAGAACCTTACAGGGAAAATAGTGTTCTTCAGCACACGGATCGGAAGGTTGGGAAGTTTAAGACCAGGCAGCCCCCCGTTGGTGAGGTGCTTCCTGCTGGGGGCGGGGCTGGGGGAACTCTGAAGAGCCTGGAGGTGACATTGGGTGTCGCAGCTCAAGCCCGTCCTTGTCTCATAAGCGCATTGTGTCAGGGCCCCGCCCTAACGAGGTCCATCTCATGGCTTTATCAGAACTAGAGTAACTGAGGAAGTGGCACCCTTTGGAGCCATAGTCAGTTCAGCTTCTCTTTATAACTTCCCAGTAGGGGTTTAATGCACTTTTTTTTTTTTTTTTTTGAGGGGAGGTTTTGTGAAGACTTTCAGATCATTGAAACCTATTGCTTTGATGGACCCAATAATCAGCAAAGGCAACTTGATCACTCCCCATGTCTCAGATGAGAATGCCAAGGCCACAGAGACCAAGCAATGACCTAAAGTCACATGAGTCAAGAGCCTGGAAGTTCTGCCTCCAGGTAGGGACACCCATCCCTTCATCTGGGTTACTGCCTCTGTTGCATGCCTGTGGCCATGCTGCCTTCTTTGGGAAGCTTGTCCTGCTCCAGGCCTCACAGTTATTGCTGTGCAGAGAAACGTGTTTCACAGGCTTGTGCCGACACCTGACATCTCAGGTTGTAGCTTGACAGGGCGACCCCAGCCTGACTCACTCAGGCCTCCTGACTAGGTGTGAGCTACTTGTGAAGGGACACGGCAGCCTTGGTGAGTACCATGGGGAACTGCCTGGTGGGCTGTCCTGAAGCTGAGGCTGAGGCTGAGGCTGAGTGAGTGTCCCTGACTGGGCTGCATCTGGACTTCCTCAGCATGACCCAGTCCTCTGTGACCAGCTAAGCCCTCAGCATTTCTTGGAGAGCCACCTGGGGTCCGGTGGGAGGTGAGAGATGACGGGTGAGTATGGACGGTACGTGTTCCTGAGACCTTTCCACAGGCCACACTCTCTAGTCAAGCCTCCTTTTGACCAGTGCCCTGGGAAGCTGCTCCCAGTGGCTCAGGCCTTCTTCTTTCTCCCCCTCCACCCCCGGACACAGCAGAGCAGACTTGGGGGTGGAGGAGCATGACTGAATGTAACCTCAGAGTCCCAGGGGCTCTGAGGACCAGAGGCTTGCCACCAAGAGGAGAAAGGCCAGAGGGAGAAAGTCACAATGCATATTTGGCAGCTAAAGGCACCCTGTCTCCTACCGATGGATCTAGAACTGACTCAATGGCTTGAACATGTGTATGTATATGTGCATGTGTGTATACATGCATGCATATGTTATGTGCGCATCCATGGGTTTCTCTGAGTGTGTGCATTGAGTATGTGTGTATCTGTTTGTATATGTGCAAGTATATGCGTGAGTTTCTATATGCACATGTACATGTGTGCATACGTATGTTTGTACATGTATATACATGTGTATGTATGAGTCTGTATGTATGTGTACACACGTGGGTCTGCCTGTGTGCATGTGTTCATGCTCATTTGTGTAGGTGTAGGTCTCTGTGTGTGACTGTAGACTCTCTCTGTGTGTATGTACATATGTGCATGTATATATGTGTATGTATGTGTGCATGTATGGTCTACATGTGTGTGCATGTAAGTATGTGTATGTGTGGATTTCTGTGTGTGCATTTGTTTGTGTAACCATATAGACATGTGAGTCTGCATGCAATGGAAGTGTATGTGTGCATGTTTGTGTGTGTGTGTGTGTGTGTGTGCGTGTTCCATGTGGGCTCAGAGCTTTAAAAGAAAGCGCAGTAAGCATCTGGAGACATGGAGCTAAGGAGAGGCTGGGCACATTTATATGCAGTGATAAAGATAATGAACACACTCAGCTCCCATGGTTACTAAGCGGGAGCTATGATTTCATGCATTACGGCGCATTAGCCAGGGTTCTCCAGGACAACGGAACAGACAGGAGGGATCTACACTTTCGGGAATCACCAGACCAGCATCAGTATCCACTTAGGTGTAGACAGTTGGGGAAGGGGGTTAGGACAGCAAGAGGCTCGTGCAAGTGTAGAGGCACAGGATTCTGTGTTCCGAAAGCTGGAGCCCAGGAAAGCCGAGGTGATACAGCGCCAAGGCCATCGCAGCAGAACTAACTCTCTCCTGCGTTTCCTCTTTTTGTGTGGGCCTTCATTAGATTAGAGACATCCCTCCACGCCGGAAAGGGCAATCTGCTTCACTCCACCTACCTTCACAATGTTAATGTCATCTGGTCTAAAACTGTTCCGAAGTATGATGTCACACCCCACATCGGAGTGCCCAGTGGCCTAGTCATACTGACGAGCAGCTGAGCTGTCAGACACAATGTTCATCTGGCTTCCCCACACTCAAGCCCTTGCTGGCATCCTCGTTGCCTTCTGATTGATGAAGAAAAGGAGACTTGGAGATGTTAGTGAACTGTACCCTCATCTCTCAGTAAGTGGCACAGTTGACACTGACATCTGGGCCTTTCTGGTTGAAGTCACTCTAGTGTGGAATGTCTATACTAATTGTCTTGTCACATAGGTCCTTATGCATGTTCTAGAAGCTGCTCCACTCTCCTAACCAGTCACTGAATATTGCATAGACAGACTGGACAATTTAGTAAAGACTTTCTTAAAAGGCAATTGAGTCACGGACTGAGGCAAGTTGGAGAGCTAAGGCAGGAATCCATTCTTCCAGGAAGCTGAGACAGGGTGCTTCATCCAGCTGCTCTGGAGAAGCGCATCCCGTGTCTCCCCAACATTGTTTTGGCTCCAACTCATTGCAGATGGAGTTTAGACACTGAGCGGATCAGGAAAATAGCAAAGATGGTTGTGTGTACTTAGTGATGATTGGTTAATGAGCCTGTGACTATGGCAAAGGCCCAGGGGAGGCAAGCTTGCAGCCCTTTGTGAAACCCTGATGCTCAGCAGCGTCATGGAGGCTGACTACAAGTTGCAGCTACATGATCCAGTGTTCAGAGCTGGGGACATTGCCTATGTCCTCTGAACAGGACAGAGCTCAGAAGGTACAGGAGGGACAGTTTGAAAGTGGATCATGGCCGGGCGTGGTGGCGCACGCCTTTAATCCCAGCACTTGGGAGGCAGAGGCAGGCAGATTTCTGAGTTCGAGGCCAGCCTGGTCTACAAAGTGAGTTCCAGGACAACCAGGGCTATACAGAGAAACCCTGTTTCGAAAAACAAAAACAAAAACAAAACAAACAAACAAACAAAAAAAGTGGATCACATAGGAAAGAGGTGCCTGAAACAGAAAGGGGACAGAGACATCAAAGGTCACACGACATCTGCACCATGGGAGACCAGAGACTCCCAGCACGGAGATGCGTGAAGAAGGATCCCATGTTCAGAGACATGAAGATGCTTTAGCACAAAAGTCTCAATTGCTGGAGGCATTGATTTGGAGAGTGTGGGCAATGGAGAGTGTTGACTTTTGAAGCCCATGGAGGGGAGGAATGGCTTTAGGAAGTGTGCATCCCTTACGTGGAATGGCCAACAGGATGATTCAAAGGGATCTGAACTAACACCAACTCCCTTTTCCTGTAAGGTTGTTTGGTCCATAATGATCTTAACTTTACAAAAAGACTCGGCTTGTTTCAACTCAAGGGTTAGCTACACACCTTAGAATGTGTAGTGTATGTGTGGTGTGTGTGTGTGTGGGTGTGATGTATGTGTGTGATCTACATGTGTGTGTTTTGTATGATGTGTGGTGTAGGTGTGTGTGTGTAATATATGTGGGTTTGTGTGTGTGTATGGTATATGTATGTGCATGTGTGTACATATTGTACGTGTGAGTGGTGCGTGTGTGTTTGTGTGTGCATGGTCTATGTGGGTATGCATGTGTGTGATCTATGTGTGTGTGTTGTGTGTATATGTGAAGTAGGGGGGTGTAAATGTGTGTGTAGTATATGTGGTTTTGTGTGTGTGGTATGTGTGTGTGCGTGTGTGTATGTTGAATGTGGTGACTATGTGTGTGCATGACATATATAGGTATGCGTGGGTGTGTAGTGTATGCGTGTGCATGTGTAAATGCATGTAAACTTGTCTGTGTGTGGTAGGGGGCAGAGGTCGATACTGGGTGCCTCCCTCTGTCACTGGGACTCATGGCCCTCCTGCCTCTGCCTCCTGCTGCTGGAATGGACTATATCAGTTGGAGCTGGGCAGTTCAAGGCCTGTGGGTCACCAGCTGTTCTGCTATCCAGGCGGTATCTTCAGGAAGGTGCTGACTTTCCTGTGAGGAGGAGGCGGGATGAGGGGTGTGTGTGTGTGGGGGGGTCAAAGGGATGCTGGCTGCTTGGAGCACAGAACTCAAGTGGCCTAGCTTGCTTAGCTCTAGCAAGTCTTGGCCTCTTTAAGGAAATATAGAAATTAAAACAAAATTGTATCTCTCCTCTTTTCATTTCCTGTTTGTTTGTTTGTTTTTTGAGACAAGGCTTCTCTGTGTAGCCATGGTTGTCCTGGAACTCGATCTGTAGACCAGGCTGACCTTGAACTCAGAGTTCTGCCTGCCTGTCTATGCCTTCTGAGTGCTGGGATTAAAAACATGTGCCCCCACCCCATCCCCACCCCCACTATCTCTA
>NC_034612.1:36923838-36937082 GCF_900095145.1 Mus pahari
CTCCTCCTCCTCCTCCTCCTCCTCTTCCTCCTCCTCCTCCTCTTCCTCCTCCTCCTTCTCATCCTCCTCCTTTTTGCGACAGCATCTCACACTGTAGCGCAGATTAACCAGGAGCTCACTATGTAGCCCAGCCTGGCTTTAACTCATGAAATTTTCCAGCATCAGCTTTCAAGTGCTTCAAGGACAGATTTATGCCGATACCCCTAGCTTTGCATGGATTTCTTCAGACCCTAGTATGAATTATCATGTCCTTGCTGTTTCCAAAAACACAAATGTGTTACCTCCCACTATGGAAGCTAGAACTGTGGTCTCCTTGGCCTTAGATTAGGATGTGAGCCAAGGGCTCATGATGCTTGCCTAGCCAGCTGGACCCAGGGCTCCACCCTGCATGGCAAAGGAAGGGAAAAAAAAAAGACTGAGCGGGGCTTCAGTGTGGGGGAGTCTGAGGAGAATCCCCGCCCTTGCCTGCTCTATGTGCTTTCTGTGTTCCTCAGCCTGGGGTCTCTTTCCAATTGCCTTTATGTTTTAGACATCATTTTGTAAGTCAGGGTTAGACTTCTGGGAACTGGAGCGGCTGGTATAGAGACTACTCATATATTCCCTGCCCTGCCCACAAGTCAGGCTCCCCCCCCCCCCCTTCCATGCTGTTGGTACACAAGGGAGGCTTGACAAACCTCCACGGACACACCTCAACCACCTAAAGCCCGACCTAACAGCAGGAGTCAGTCTTTTGCTTCTGCCTGATCGGTACTGACCTCACCCACGATTACAGTTCCACGGCAGAACAAGCTCACTGTCCTGAAGTTCTCAGCTCCACCTATTTGCCACACCCCCTTTATTTTTGACACTATTTGTGTCCTTAAGTTTGCCTTTTCTGGAACGACATGTAGTTAGAGTCGTGTAACATGTAACCTTTTCATATTGGCTTCTTTCATTTAACACTGTGAGCTTAAGATTCTTCTGTGTCTTTGATTATTTTCTTTTTAGGGTTACAGTCTCACCCTAAGCCCTGGCCATGAGAGGATTATCCTGCCCTAGTCTCTCAAGTGTTAGAATTGTAGGTGTTTGCCAACATGCTTGGCTGCTGTGTCTTCTTTCTTTCTTCTTTCTTTTCTTCTCTCTCCCTCCTTCCCTCCCTCCCTCCTTCTCTCTCTCTCTCTCTCTCTCCCTCCCCCCCCCCCTCTCTCTCTCTCTCTCTCTCCCTCTCTCCATTGTTTTTCAAGACAGGGCTTCTCTGTGTAGCTCTGACTGTCCTACTCTGTAGACCAGGCTGGCCTCAAACTCATAGAGTCCGCTTGCCTCTGCCTCCTGAGTGCTGGGATTAAAGGCATGCGCCACCATGCTCGGCTTTCCCTGCATCTTTTAATGGCTTATTTTAGTGCTGAATAATATTCTATGTGTGGCAGTAATATATTTACTTATCAGCTTGTCGGTTAATGGACAGGCTGACCTCCAGACATGGGGCTGGCTGCCACAGACCCTCTGCTTGTTCCTGGGAAGGCAACGGATGTCCATCCTTGGTTGTGATTCAGGGATCTTGCCATAGGCGCTAACATCAGTCCTACAGGCCACCTACAAGGCATGGTGTCAGCCTTCGTTGGCTCCCCTCCCCTTCCCTCCCCTCCTTGAAACGGAAGTATTTGCCTAAGCACTTATCTTGCAAATGGCATACAAACAAAATCATTCATCGGGTGACTGATTTAGAGGCTCAGAAATAGGCCTCAGCCAAGTCACTTTTCCCACACTGACATGCAAATCCAACCGCCCACTTCACCAGCTGAATCAAGAACTCCAGTGACTTTACCCACAATGCGCTTGTTCAGCAAAGCAGCCGTAATCATCTAGGCTTTCTCTCTCTCAATCCCTCTCTCTTTGTATCCTTATCCCCACCCCCACCCCACCCCCGACCCGACCCGGAAGGAAGAAGATCTCTCCCCCACCTCCACCCCCATTTAATTCTTCCATTCTGTCTTTTTTACCTCAAGCAGACGCAAAGACCCTCCCCTGCTGAATATCCTAACCTTCACGTGGAGACGGCAGCCCCCTCCAGTCAGACACAATCCTTTCTCTGATTCCATGAGACTGTAGGTCCCTGTATACCCCAAATGTAGCTTGTCTTCCAGTTTCCTGGCCTTTGTCCTTCCAGCTGGAACTCCTTTGCCCATCAAAACCTTACCCTATCTGCAAAGGTCATCTAAAGGCCCCCTCCTCCTCGAAGCATCCTTTGATCCTGGCCTCTCCCCTGAGCTCTGGAACAAGGCAGGCACTTGAGAAAGATGTGCACGTTGTGTAAGAGAATAAAGGAAGGGGAGAGCAAAGCATTCACTGCCTCCATCATTCTTTCAAACCCTCATGAGAGCAAAATACTGGAGCATCCGTGGCCTCGCGGTTTACCCAGTTCCCAGGGTGAGAGCCAGTGCCTGTCAGAGGTTGGACTAAATCATTAACTGGAAGTTTTCTTGGGGCTGGAGAGATGGCTCAGTGGTTAAGAGCACTGACTGCTCTTCCAGAGGTCCTGTGTTCAAATCCCAGCCACCACAACCATCTGTAATGGGATCTGATGCCCTCTTCTGGTGTGTCTGAAGACAGCTGCAGCTTACTCATATAAATAAAAAATAAACAAATCTTAAGAGAAGGAGAAGGAGAAGGAGAAGGAGAAGGAGAAGGAGAAGGAGAAGGAGAAGGAGAAGGAGAAGGAGAAGGAGAAGGAGAAGGAGAAGGGGTTTTCTTGTTCCTGGTCTCTCTGTGCTGGGAAGCTGGAGGCCAAGTGATACTCCACAGGGCCACTTGACTACGACTCTTGTCACATGCGGACCAGGACAGGGTCTTTCTGATGTAGAGTTTGTTCCGGAACTAGAAGCCTGGTGTTCAGAAACAGTGATTTAAATGGAAGCAGTGAGTGCTCTTGACTTCACCATCAGACTTGTTTCTGAGGGTGTTCTCAGGTCTGATGGTGAAGGCAAGAGTCTCAAGTCAGGAAGACATGGCCTTGTGTCAGGAAGACATGGCCTTGCGTGGCCAGGGTTCCTTGTCTCCAGCGCAGGGTGCTGGACTGGGGCAGAGAAAAACCTTCTAGGGCCTTTATTGTGACTAGCTCCCGTGTCTGCAGCCTTGGATGACCCCAGTGGGTATCTATAGCTGCAGGGGGGTTTGCTCTCCTGAAGTGGCACACCTTTGTTATGAGCTGAGTGTGGCCCCCAGAGTTCTAAAGTGCAGTCAGTTTTAATCCACACGGTCTCAGAATGCGGCTGAATTTGCAGTCTGGTCTTTCACAAGGTAATTAAATTAAAGCAAGTTTATAGCAGAGACCTTAACCTGGTGTGACTAGCATCCTTACAGCTAGCATCCTTACAGAAAATGAAAGTGGCCAGGCAGTGGTGTCACACAGCTTTAATCCCAGCACTCAGAAGGCAGAGGCAGTCAGATTTCCAAGTTCAAAACCGGCCTGATCTACAAAGGGAGTGCCAGGATAGCCAGGTCTAGACAGAGAAATTCTGTCTCAAAAACAACAAAACAAAAACAAAGACAATAAAGAAAAAGCGTTTTCTCTTATCTCTACCCCTTCTCTTTAAGATAGTGTCTCACTGTGTAAAGCAGGTTGTTCTCAAACCTGAGGTTCTCTCGTCTCAGCCTCCCAAGTCTAGGGATTACGGGTGTGTGCCACAACCAGGAGAAAACAGCCATCAAACAAGTCAAGGAGGGAGACCTCAAAAGGAGCCAGCTCTGGGACACTTTCTTCTTTGTCTTCCAGCCTCCAGCCCCAAAGCAGTGAGTTCCTGGTGTTTAGAAGAGTGATCCCTCATTCTGGGTTACTATGGAGAGTTTGCATACAAGGTACCTCCTCCTTAAGAACAGATAATCCATCCCCAAAGGATATTCCCAACCATCATCCTAAAAGAGCAGCCATAGGATTCTGCTGTTAAGCAACAGCTGCATGTCCTTAGCCATTTTCATGTGTGTGTGTGTGTGTGTGTGTGTGTGTGTGTGTGTGTGTGTGTGCCTTTGTTCCACAGGAGACCACAGGCTTGTGATCTGCTCTCTAGCTGCACCCACTGACTCCCAAGGTCTCTACTGCTGTCTTAGATGGCTCCTCCCCTCACTGCAGAATGAATGCTCCTCTTTACTATGCATGCTTCTGGGGACATAAGAGTTTATGAGGAACTAGACTTAACAGTTCCAGAACCATTGTCTCATCTTGGCCTAAGCTACCCTCCATGCCGAAGAAGCCTCACATTGGTAACTCCCCTTTGTATTCTAGAGTGTTCATTCATGTCTCACGACAGCTGTAGCGGTGCAGACTTGGGAGCCTGAGACAGTAGGATTGCCAGTTTGATGCCAGCTCAGGCTATACACTGAGACCCTGTCTCAGAAAACCAAACCTAACCAAGCTACCCCCTATTTCTCATGGTTCCATTGTCAGCCGGCCATCTCGGGAATCTTGAGAGGTAGGTAGTTATTGTTGTCTTAGTTTCTTTGGGTTGTTGTTGGTTTGGGTGTTGAGACAGGGTGTTACTGGGTAATTCTGGATGGCCTGGAACTCAATATGTCGACCAGGCTGGCCTAGAACTCAGAGAGATCTGCCACCTGCTGGGTGCTGGGATGAAAGTCTGGGCTGCCACACCCAGCTGAACGGCTTTCTTTTTTAGGATGACTCTCAGACTCAGAAGGAGCTGTGGTCAGGGTCACATAACCAGGAAGCAGCAGCAACAGAACAAGCTTTTGCTCCCTATTGACATTCCAGCTGTCTTTACTCCACCATGCTAGCTTGTACAAACATGAAGAACTTGGTGCCTGGGACTGGAGAAATGGCTCAGTGGTTAATTCCAGAGGTCCTGAGTTTAATTCCCAGTAACCACATGGTGGCTCACAAGGAGTTCTGATGTCCTCTTCTGGCATGCAGCTATATATGCAAATAGAGCACTCCTATACATAAATAAATAAATCTTTAAAAATCTTCGTGCTGTTGGCTGGTTTGTTAAGTTTTTGTTTTGTTTTGTTTTGTTTTGTGTATATGAGTGTTTTTTTCCTGAATGCATGTATGTTCACTCTCTAGATGCCTGGTGCCCAAAGAGCCCAGAAAAAGATGTTGGATCCCTTGGGGTTGGAGTTATAGGTGGTAATGGGCTACCATATGGGTGCTGGGAACTGAGCCTGGGTCCTCTGGAGAATCAATCAGTGATCCTAACCACAGAGCCATCTTTCCAGTCTCTTCATTGGCTGCTCTCAGTGTAGCTGAATCTGTTTCTTCGGTGACACCAGTACTGAGGTAGTGTTTGTGTCAGGCACTGTCCTAGGCACCGCGGTTAGCATGTCACATGTTCGTGAGGTAAGTGGTGGTTTCCACTCCCGTTTTACAGAGGAGAGGATGAAAACACAGGAAGTTAAACTCCTCCAAGGTCATACAGCCATCAGAATGCAAACTCATAGGGTCCTGCTCCAGGCCTGGCCCTCTCTACTCTGCAGTAACTGGCGCTCAGCAGGGAGCCTTTGTGGTCAATAACATGCATTTAGGTCAGGAAGGCTGCTTCCTGCCATATGGAATAAATGCTTGTAATGGCCTCTCCTATGATCCCATGTTAGAATCTTCTGAAGGCACAGACCTGGTAGAACACACACCACACACACACACACACACACACACACACACACACACCCCACACACATATACCACACACACATGCACTATATGCCACACCACACATCACATACCACACCATACACACACACACACACACTACAGACCACACCACACACACATCACACACTACACACCACATATCACACACTACACACACATACACACACACACACCACACCACACATCACACACCACACACCACACACATGCACACACCACATACACACCACACCACACACATACACACCACACCACACACATATACACACATAATACACATCACATCACACAGACACACTACACATCACACCACACACACACACACACACACACGCACATCACACACCACACATACACTAAGGTGGGACTCATTAGCTTGTTTTACAGGATGCATTTTGATGTCCCAACAATGTCTGCATCATAGTGAAGAAGCTGAGAATGCAGGGGTCAGTTGGTCCAGGAGGCTGAATGTCCCAGCCTGACCCTGGAGGGTTACTGGAGAGGCTGCTGGTTCCCAGTCTATGCTGGAAGATTGAAGAAGTTGGTTCTAAATCTGCCAAAGGAACGCTGGAGCAAAGGAGTAGATGAACTTGCCAGCAAGACAAAAAACAAAGCAGGCAAAAAGCAAAATTTCTTCTTCCCATCCATGTCTTTTTATTTGGGCTGCCCACATTTAGGGCGTGGCTTTATGCTTTTAATAATCTGATTAAGAAAGCCCCCTGCAGAAGTGCCCAGCAGTTTGCAGTAAAGTTGACAACCAAGATATGACATCATATCTTCCATAGCCTAAGTTCATGTTTCAAACCCTTCTTCCATGGCGGAGTGACATTAGGACGGGGGGGGGGGGTGTTAGGACGTGGCTAAGACTGGATCGACCAGTGTGTGCCTTCACGAAGGGATTTTTGAGCACCGGAGAGCAATCTCCCCCCATCTTGCCCTCCCTCCCCTTTCTTCCCTCCCCCTTTCTCTTTCTCTACCCCCCTAATATATCAGTTTCTTTTAAATCACAGTGGCCAAAAAATGAGCTGTAATTTTGGCTCACAGGTTTCAGGGTCACTGCCCATCCTGGTGGGCAAGATAGGGCAAAGAACTCATGTCATGGTGGGCTAGAAGACAGGGAGGCAGGAAGTGTCCAGAGGTAATATACCCACACCTGGAGCCTGCCTCAAAGAACCTTTCTATTCCATCTAGGCCTCCCTTCCTCCTTTAGGAGCAAGCATTCAAGTCATGAACCCGTGTGGGGCATTATAGATTCAAATTATAACCCAGGGTTTTGTTTATTGGCTTAAACTAGCCTCAGCATTAACATCCCCGGCCTCAGCATTACCATCCCCCCCCCACCCTGCTTCAGCTTCCAAGCCCTGAGAGTATAGGCATGCATCACCATATTCCTCCCCACCTCCACCCTTGAGCACTCTTTCAGTCCTGTGAGAACCCAGATAACGGGCACCATCCATGAGCCAGGAAGCAGGCGCTCCCCAGATTCTAAATTTGCTTTATGATCTGATCAGTGGCATCTCAGCCTCCAGAAACAGGAGGAGGAAATTCTATCATGTGAGCTGTTTCTTCTATGATGATGCTTTCTTACCGCCGCCTAGCCAAGACACCTGCCACGCCCCTCCACCCACTCAGCGCTCAGGTGCCTAGAGCTAAGTCTAAGGCTAAAAACCGCTTAGGCTCCTCCTAAAGGCTGAGCTCCGGTCCCACGCGCTACCATCAGCTGTCCTTGCTGTCCCTCCATCTGTGTAACCGAATGTTCTTAGCACACTGGGCACTCGGTCAGCAGTGAGACTCCTTCCTGCTTCCTTCCTGCCGCCCCCCCCCCGCCCCCCCAAGTTAAGAAACCCGGTCCGAGGCTGAGGACAGAATCTTCAGACACTGCCAAGAGGCACTGTTGACAAGGGTAGTGATTCAGGCTGAGTTCCTGGAGGTTCAGAACGCACTGAGTGTGTTAATGGGTCTGCTGGCTCCTTCTTTGTGTATGTCAGAAACTGCTGATCTGATTGAAGAGCTTTTCAGCCATCTCCCAGCAACTGGGAGGCAGCCCTAGTGCAGGGAGAGTCGCAGCCTTTCTTGGGAGCCCCCAGGGTGCCAGGGCTTCGGGGGGGGGGGGGCGAAAACACAGGTCCACCCGTGGAAGCAGCTGCAAAGTGAATGGCCTCAGCTGTCTGTCCCTTACTCCTCAATGGCCCCATGGTCCCTGTCAGTGATAATAACAGTGGCATGGGGACCATAGTTTCTGGCCAGACCGTGAGCTAATCTTTTCCCTGTCATCTGGCTCAGTCCTCAGAACCCAGGAAAGCTTGGATCTGTAAATGGGGAACTCTGAGGTATCCGGGTCTGGAAGGCTGAGTTGTTTGCCTAAAGTCAGGGGTTTGGTAAATGGCATGGGCTTAAGTCAGCTTCTGTACACACCCCTTCCCACCCCCCATTCTTCTTTTCCTCTTCCCCTTCTTTCCTTTTCTCTCTCTTCCTTGGAGGGAATTGTTTCAGCATCTGGCTTGTGTTAAGCACTATCAGAGATATAATGGGGAGCACAACAGGTAGGTTTCCCCTTGAGCGCTTGGCAGTCGCCATAGGGAGAGTGTACCCTCTAGGAGGCCCCAGCTCTTCATCAGGCTGAATTCTGAAGTGAGCCTGACCAAGGCTGAGCTGTGAGACCCTGGGGCACCCTCACCAGAAGCCAGACTTTGGGGTGAATGAATTTGTCCAAGATGAGAGTACTGTGGGAGGATGAGAGGGGAGGTCGACTGGGATGGAATCACGGAGGGTAACTTCGAGAATTATAGGTGGATGAAGAAGAGGAAGCCTATGACAGAATCAGAGAGGAGCATCACCAGAAACCCTGTCTCGAAAAGACAAAACAAAACAAAAATCATAATTTCCTGAAATTTCCATTATTTTATTTTTCTTTCCAGATAAATAAAATTTTATTCTATATGTGCACCTCATTTTCATTATCTATCATCTAGCTAGTTCATTTCCTAGTTATTGTGGAAAGAACAGCTATAAACACAAATGTACAAATATCTGTGTAGTAGGATGTGGGATGACATCTCTAGGTATTGTGGTTTGAATGAGCACTGTCCCCCATACTTAAACATAGGCTCACATATTTGAACACTTGATCTCCAGTTGGGCGGCAAGTGTTCTGGAACCTTCAAGATGTGGAGCCTTGCTGGAGGAAGTATATCACTGAGGTTAGGATTAGAGGGTCTATAGTGTGACTCCACTTCCTGTTTTCCCTCTCTGCTTCCTGTGTGAGGATGAAATGTGATCAGTCAGGTTCCGGCTCCTGCTGCTTGCACAGGGCTTCCCGAGCCACAGTGGACTCTCTCCCTCTGTGACTATACACCAAAACAAACACTTTCTTCCTTAAGAAGCTTCTGGCCATAGTGGTTTATCACAGCAACAGAACAGTTACCCAGAACTAAATAACAGAACACTAATACATTTGGCTGTATAGTAGATCTGTCTTTAGATTTTTTTTTTTTTAAAAAAAGATGTGTTTATTTCATTTATATGAATACACTGTAGCTGTTTTCAGACATACCAGAAGAGGGTGCCAGATCTCATTACAGATGGTTGTGAGCCACNCCAACCAACCAACCAACCAAAAACTAACCAAGACATCCTAGGACTCTGATGAAGACACTGTATCCATTCTACCACAATTGTCTCTGTTGTCTGTTGTCTGCCCAGATGGCAAAGCAGAACCCAGACAAACAGGTGGGGGTGGGGGTGGGGGTGGGGCTCTGGAACTTTGGAATGCCTAGAGTGTTTACTGCTCTTCCCAAGGTTATTTATTATATGTAATAAATTTATTTATTATATGTAAGTACACTGTAGCTGTCTTCAGACACTCCAGAAGAGGGCGTCAGATCTTGTTATGGATGGCTATGAGCCACCATGTGGTTGCTGGGAATTGAACTCAGGACCCCTGGAAGAGCAGTCAGTGCTCTTAACCGCTGAGCCATCTCTCCAGCCCTGTCTTTAGATTTTTTGAGAAAACTCCACACTAACTTCCATAGTGGCTATGCTCATTTGCGCATCCACTGTCTGCTTCCTGACATGATGGTAATGAACTAACCTCTGAATTTATAAACAAACTTCTAATCAAACGTTTTCTTTTATAAGAGTTACCTTGGTCATGGTGTCTCCTCACAGCAATAGAACAGAACCAAGTCACTGGGCAAGAGGCAACACTGAGAACACCATTTACATATTGATATAACAAGCGAGAATAATTTCCACTTATCTTTTAAAATTCCAATTATGCCCAGCAGTGGTGGCATAATTTACTCCCAGCACTTGGGAGGCACAGGCAAGTGAATTTATGATTTCAAGGTCAGCCTGGTCTTCAGAGTGAGTTCCTGGACAGCCAGGGCTACACAGAGAAACCCTATCTTGAAAAACCCAAAACCAAACCAAACCAAATCCATTTATAAGAATAATTAGATATGGTCTTTAAAATTACGATTTAAATATAGCCATCTTGGGGCTGTGATAGAATACTATGACTAAAAGCAACTTGGGGAGGAGAGAATCTATTTTAGCTCCCGTGTCCTGATAATACTCCATTACTGAGAGGAGTAGAGGCAGGAACTCAAGGCAGGGACCCAGATGCAGGAATGGAGCAGACGCTCTGTTAAAGAGCGTTCCTCATGTGGCTTGCTCAGTTTGCTTTCCAATACAACTCTGGCCTGCCTGCCCAGGGTGGCACCACCCACAGTAAGCTGGGCCTCCTTATGCCAACTAGTGATCAAGAAAATGCTCTACAACCATTCTGATGGAAGCAGGTTCTCAGTTGATGTCCCTCTTTTCACTTGACTCTAGCATGTGTCAAGTAAACAAGCCAACCAACCAACCAACCAACCAAAAACTAACCAAGACATCCTAGGACTCTGATGAAGACACTGTATCCATTCTACCACAATTGTCTCTGTTGTCTGTTGTCTGCCCAGATGGCAAAGCAGAACCCAGACAAACAGGTGGGGGTGGGGGTGGGGGTGGGGCTCTGGAACTTTGGAATGCCTAGAGTGTTTACTGCTCTTCCCAAGGTTATTTATTATATGTAATAAATTTATTTATTATATGTAAGTACACTGTAGCTGTCTTCAGACACTCCAGAAGAGGGCGTCAGATCTTGTTATGGATGGCTATGAGCCACCATGTGGTTGCTGGGATTTGAACTCCGGACCTTCGGAAGAGCAGTCGGGTGCTCTTACACACTGAGCCATCTCACCAGCCCAATAAATAAATAAATCTTAAAAAAAAAAAAAAAAAAAAAAAGAGAAGCCAGGAGGTCTGGGCAGCCTGCGCAGAAGAGGGGTCAGGTGGGGGCAGGTAGCCAAGGTCCCAGGTCTCTTGTTAGCTACCGTGGCAGCGCGCAGCATTGTGAACCTGGCTAGCCAGGTGGGTCCAAGGTCCAGCAGCGAATGCTTTGGAAGAGACAACTCTTCCCTAAGTACTACAGATCATTGAAAACAACTACTCTCAGACGGTCCTTGGTGAAGTAATGTGTGTGCTTTCTTCCAGGTAGACAGGGACGGATAGATGGGATTTAGGGGGTAGATGTTTCTTTCCCATTGGTTGGATTTGAGATGTCAGTGATGCTCTATTTGCAATGGGAAGGACTCCAGGTGTTTCCTTACATGACTGACTACCCACGATCCTTTCAGTGGGGTGTCATGGTTACGTGTTCCAGAGCAGGTACAGAATGGGTAGAAGCAGCTCGACTCCTGCCGATCTCAAGTCTCTGAGATTCCCGGACCCTGAGCTCGCTCATCCTCACCAGTTCTTCTGTGTGGTGGCCTGGCCCACTGACCTACATACTTTCTTAATCATATGAGAGTTTGAGATATTCTCTTACATCTTCCCGGGTGGAATGCTTACATGCCTTCCTTTGTCTTGTCTTTAATGGTAGCTCTGTGTTGTGTAAGAGGATTCTCTTGGGTGAGATCTCTCTCACACACACACACACACACATATCTCAGAAAGAAACTCATAAGAGATCAAAGTAATGACTCCACCAAAGTCCAGTTTGATGAACTAACGCGTTTTAATGGAGGTCACATGGGTAAGAGATTCTCTACAGGACCAGCTTTATCACTGAAAGATCACTGAAAGCTCATCCACCATGGGAGATGGCTCCCGAAGCCCTGTCCCTGTACAGCTTGCAGGCAGATGGGCAGATCTGAGAACTCGCCATGGGTTAAGTATAGCTGCTCTCTGCTTTCTCGCAGCTGTATGCTGCTTTTCCATGTCATGTTAGAAGTTGGAGCTTCCCTAGACCTGTGACTTTTGTTTGCCTCTGAGTCTAATGAACCTTCCCTACCTCTTGGAAGGAGTGTTTCTGTTTGGAGGAAACTGTTACACGATGCTCTAATCCATTACTAATGACTGTCTGGGGTGGAGGAGTTCCACGATCCACTGTCAATGCCTTCCAAGGGCATGGGTGGGGAGTGTGATGGTGTGTGTATTTGCTGTGCAGGACATATTAGCATCATTTCCAGCATCATGACGGTCTATGGTTCTTCCTGAGGACATCTCTGACCTCGGCTGGTCATGCTCTTGAAAGTGGTATTGGGACCATCAGTTCTTCTATGTCTTTCCCTCTATGTGTGTCTGTCTATGTCTGTCTCTTTCTGTCTTCTTTCCAAACCCCATGATGTCAGCAGCTTCATCCCACCATAGATTTCCTGCAATGATATTCTCTTTCATCACCAGCCCCCAAATGACAGAACCGACTGCCCGGAATCTGAGACAGAGAAGCCTTTCCTCCATGGAAGTTTGTTCAACTCAACCATCTTGTCATGCTGCTGAAAGGCTAACAAGGGTGCCTTGCAAGATCTCAGTAAATAACTCCTGGACGAATCTCTCCATCCACCAACCTCAAGAGTCTGCCTGGTGAGTAATGAAGTAATGATAATGATTGTAATGAGTCTAATTTTGTCATAGACACAAACTAAGAACCTTGGGTTTATTATCTTTAATGTTCATACCAAGTGGGGGCAGAGAACTATTATTATCCTTTCATTAGTAGAACGGAGGAGGAGGAAAGTATGGAGAAAGGGCACGCTTATCTTGTGCAGAAGCTATTAAGGCGAAGTCCAAGTCATCAAAAGCCTATACAAACCAACTCTTGTTGTCAGGTATGGCCAGCATCCAGATCTCATTAGGGGACCAGGGAAAGGCAGACTGTCAGCACCTTTTTCTGAGTGGGGACCTCTCAGTACAGGGCTGGCTGAACCTGGAAAAGAGGAGTAATCTGAACAGAGAACATGAAGAGGCATTACAGCACTCCCTGAAAAGCTACTGGCTGTAGGGTGATCCATGGACAAGTACAATCTCTAACACCTTTACTATCCTAGTTAGCATGACCTGTCAACACAACTGAGTCAGCCAAGAAGGGACTCTCAATTGGCAGATTGCCCACACTGAATTGATCTGTAGGCTGTCTGAGGAGGGTTGTCTTTTTTTTTTTTTTTTAAATTTATTTATTTATTTATTATATGTAAGTACACTGTAGCTGACGTCAGACACTCCAGAAGAGGGCATCGGATCCCATTACAGATGGTTGTGAGCCACCATGTGGTTGCTGGGA
>NC_034612.1:36939461-36940711 GCF_900095145.1 Mus pahari
AATGCTGGCTGAGTATAAGCCAGTGAGTGAGCCAGCAGATTCTTTCACATTCTTCCACAGATTCTACTTCAGGCTCCTGCTTGAGAGTTCCTGCCCTGATTCTCTCAGTAATGGCTATGACCTGGAAATGGAAGGCAAATAAGTCATTCCCTTCCCTCTGTTGCTTTTGGTCAGTGTGTTTTATCATAGCAACAGAAATGGAACCTGAATACCCACATTGCAACAGAGGCAAGAGAAATCCAGTGATTTTGACTGATTCAATGATGACTTAGGTCAGTGTTCTTCAACAGAATTTTATTTCCTGATATAGCTACACAGGCTGCTTGGTGCATACCAGGAATATGGGCTGGAACAGCAGCGTGGTGGTAAAGCTCTTGAGTAACACAGGAGAATGTTGCTAAAATGGCACTAAATGGAAAGGGTGGGATAGAAACGGAGTACGAATGCTCTATTTTCCATTATTCATTCACTGATTTATTGATCGTAATGCTGAGATCCAGCCCATGTCTTTGGCCATGCTGCCACTGACCCCAGCACTCATCTCTCCTCTCCTCGCAATCTAAAGTATGTCATAAAACTCACTTCTGTCAGCATCCCACACCTTCAGGTAGGAAAGATGAGGCTCGGATCCTCCTACAAGATACAGTAAGAGTGGACTGGAGAGATGGCTCAGCGGTTAAGAACACTGACTGCTCTTCTGAAGGGCCTGAGTTCAAATCCCAGCAACCACATGGTGGCTCACAACCGTCCGTAGTGAGATCTGACCCACCTCTTCTGGTGCATGTGCAGACAGCTTAGATACAATAATAAACCAAAAAAAAAAAAGAAAGAAAGAAAGAAAGAAAGAAAGAAAGAAAGAAAGAAAGAAAGAAAGAAAGAAAGAAAGAAAGAAAGAAAGAAATGCAGCAGTGGCCCCTTCCAGTTGGGGCTGTGGCCCAAGACTAGTCATAGGTGCCTGAGAGCCCAGATGGTCCAGGACTCTGTATACATTCACCTCTTGTGTCTATACACACACACACTCATGATAAAGTTTAATTTACCTGGGTGTCTGGATTGCACAGCAAGTGTTTTTAACTTGAGTGCCATCTCTCTGGCTCTGGTTTTCAGTTCCAAGCAAACACTCTAAGACTCTTGTCCTCCCGAAAAGTCCCTGTAAGCGGATTTCTGAGTTCGAGGCCAGCCTGGTCTACAGAGTGAGTTCCAGGACAGCCAGGGCTACACAGAGAAACCCTGTCTTGAAAAACCAAAAA
>NC_034612.1:36941566-36942769 GCF_900095145.1 Mus pahari
GAGTTCAAATCCCAGCAACCACATGGTGGCTCATAACCATCCTTAACAAGATCTGATGCCCTCTTCTGGAGTGTCTGACGTCAGCTACAGTGTACTTACATATAATAAATAAATAAATCTTTAAAAAAAAGAAAAAGTAAGAGTTTCTGAAAAAAAAAAAAAAAAAGAAAGTTGGAAAGAACCCCATCCAGGTTTCCTACGCAGTACAGACTTGGGAACATTTCCCTTTCAGTCATTTTCTTTTGTTTTTTTTATCTGGTCCTTGCTATCATTGTGGATCGTGACTGTCTTCCACAAGGGCCCAGGCCATATTACTGTTGCAAGGAGATGGTGGAGGTTAAGGAGGTTTTCTGGTCACTGGGGCATGTGCTTGGGACTAGGGGGACCGTGACCCCTTCCCTCCCCTCCCCAGGTGTGAGGTGAGGGTCTTGCTCCTCCACGTATCTGTCAGTTACTGGGCTGACTCCCTGGCCTCAGGCCCAAAGTGATGGGGCTACTCAATCTTGCACTTGAACCACAAAACCACTCCAAACTGTGATGGAAAATGAGCCTTGTCTAAGTTAATCACCTCAGGTATTTCATTGCAGTGTGGGAGGCCGACAGTCTTCTGTGGAGGGAGAAGACCCTGCTCCACAGCTCAGGGCAATCTGCCTCTCTCAGCATCTACTGACATCTAAAGGGTGTCTTCAGAGCCTCTGAACAAACAGCTGGAGCCGCAGCCTAGCCAGGGTGACATGCAAGACAGCAGGTGTCAAGGAAGATGCCCACAAACACAGTGGCAGATGTGAGGGAGACAAACACCCTACTCCTTAGGGACTGCCTGCTGATGACATCGCTGTTGGCACACGAGGGAAGGCAGCATGCCTCTGTTTGAGATGGACCTTAAAATGAAAATGCCCTTTCTCTTTGCCTCTCCCTCCTCCCTTCCTCTTCCCTCCCTCCTCCCCCTCTTCTCCCCCTCTTCTCCCTCCTCTCTCCCTTCCCTCCCTTCTCCCTCTCCTCCTACCCTCCTCCCTCTCCCCGTCTCCCTCCTCCCTCCCCCTCCATTCTCCCTTTCTCCTCTCTCCTTCCTCTCTCCCTCTTCCCTCCTCCCTCCCTCCCTTCCCCCCCACTCTCCCTTTCTCCCCTTTCCTTCCTCCCTCTCCTCTCTCTCCTCCCCTCCTCCCTCCCTCTCTTCCCCTCCTCCCTCCCCTCTCCTCCCCT
>NC_034612.1:36943616-36950381 GCF_900095145.1 Mus pahari
AAAAAAACAAAAACAAAACAAAAACAAAAACAAAAAACAAAAAAACTAAATGGATTGAATAGTTTTCTATTATAATACAGATGCTCAGCAGATGTCCACTGGCTATATATCTCTACAAGAGAGAGAATCTCAAACAGCTAAGAAGTAATGAATATAGAAAGAGCCATCCAAACGGGCTTGAGTCTCACAACGCACACAGGTACACTCGATGGGTTTCTTCTAGTGTTTTAATAAATCGTCTTCAAGAAGCCAGGGACCTAAGAATACGCTTCTTTTAAAAGATTCCCGGCTTCCCATGAAATTCTCAGAGGACGCAATGACTCAGCTGTACAGAGGAAGTGTGGTGTGTCAGCCCCCTGAGGTCACACGCGCTGACTACCCCATCCCTAAGTCTCTGTGACTGTCACTCCACAAGAATGGTATCTTTCCTAGTTCTGACCTGGCACCTTATTGGATGATGGGTTCTGCAAAAGATTCTTCGGTGTAACACTTTGCAAGTATTAACATAGGGGGCGGAGGTGGGTGGCAATAACAGTGACTTTATTTAAAAAACAAAAAACAAAAAACAAAAAAACAACAAAACCCTGGGTGATCTCTTATATGGCTGTCTTTCTTCTGGGAGGGAGCAGTGAATGATGTGGTTCTATTTGTGAAGTCTAATTTCCTCTCTCGGCTGTTTACTTTGACAAAGAAGAAAGAATTCAATGGGGCTCATCATGACTGGGAAAATGGCAAAAACAGAACAGAAGAAATAATACACAGAATGTACCGCAAACATAGCAGGGGGGGGGGGAAAGGGGGCTGAGCAAAGCTGCCTTGCTAGGCGGCAGCCACTGCAGAAGAGAATGTGAGTTTCAGCAGAGCGAAGGTTTTGTCTTGAAGAACTGGAGATCATGGTAAGGAGCAACTCAAACAGTTGTGGGGCCAAAGGTGTCTGGTGTGTGGGTTGTGAACCCATGAACTCACTGCGCTGTGTTACCTGCAAAGTTGAGCCCCATCTGAGCATCATGAGACAAACACAGTGCAAATATAGATAATGTTAGCTGCTGTCATTAGCATTAGTGACAGATGGGGTGGCGGCAGTCTCTAGGGCACCCTCACAGTGAAATGCTGGGATCAAGTCATTGTCAACAGACATGTGCACACACTTGGTAGAGTCTAAGAGATAGCAGCTGACAGAATAGAGCTTGATTAGCTGGGCGTGGTGATGCACGCCTTTAATCCCAGCACTTGGGAGGCAGAGGCAGGTGGAGCTCTGAGTTCAAAGCCAGCCTGGTCTACAGGGTGAGTTCCAGGACAACCAGGGCTACACAGAGAAACCCTGTATGGAGAAACCAAAATAAACAAACCAGAAAGACAAAAATTGAAAACCCAAAACAACAGCAACAGCAAAATGGTAACGTTATATAGCATTTTACTTATATTTCTTGTTTTTTTTTCTTTCTAACAACTTATGACTTGCTGTTTGTATTTCTTTTCTTTGCTTTTTTGCTTTTTTTTTTTTTTTTTTTGAGGCAGGGTTTCTCTGTGTAGCCCTGACTGTCCTAAAACTCACTCTGTAAACCAGGCTGGCCTCAAACTCAGAAATCCACCTGCTTCTGCCTCCCAAGTGCTGGGATTAAAGGCCTGTGTCACCACGTCCAGCCTCTTTTTTTTTTTTTTTTTTTTTAATCATTTAAATTTTATTGTTTAGTTAGAATAATAACCTTGGAAAAGAGATATTCACATCAGAATGCTCAGCAGGGATCCAGGAATACCTTGTTAGGATGTAACAAAGTTAAAAATCACACCAGAACCAAACACTGGCCGCAGCTTGACCTGTGTCCAGGTGGGAGACATAATGATTGGAAACTGGCTTCACTCCGTACACAGGCCTAGTTCCAGGGTCTTCATGGCTTCCTTCAGTTTGAGTACTTCTCTTTGCTGGCGCAGGTGGTACCTCTCAGCCCGAACCTTGTTTCGAAAGCCATAAATTAAGACCTCGGTAAGTTCGGAAGAATCCGGATTCTTAAACTCAAACATGGCCTGGCTCACCTGCTTGATGTGAGGCATTCGAGATCCCTGTGGGCCAAACAGAGATTTCTGCACCAGCAAGTGGACCTGGAATACTTCTGGATCTTTCAGGTCTTCAGGAGCCTTCGCCCATGGGCGGGCGGGATATCTTTACGGGTCACGAGGGTTTCCATCATAATTCCTGACAAGGAGCCAGATTTCAGGGAAGACTAAATCAGGGTTACCCTCAGTGACCCACAGCTCCAGGTTCCACATTTCTTTCATACTATGGACATAATGTTAGACAAAAAAGCAGATTCAACTGACTTCTTTTCTTTTTTAAAAAAGACTTATTTGCTTCATGTATGTGGCATTCTGTTGCTGTCTTCAGGCACACCAGAAGGTGGCATCAGATGCCCATTACAGATGGCACCATGGTGAGGCACCATGTGGTTGCTGGGAATTGAACTCAGGACCTCTGGAAGAGCGGTCAGTGCTCTTAACCACTGAGCCATCTCTCTAACCCTCAATTGACTTTCTTATTTGAGTTGAAAACGTGTCAAAAAAGCAGCAGAGACAGCTGGCAGCATCAGCAACTCGTCTGACCCAGGAACGCTAAGGAAGGCGCAGTGCAGTGCTAGGTGAGGATGTTTCATAGAGGAGAGGAGTCCCTGAAGATGCAGAGCACTGTGGCAGCATCAGAAGCTGACAATGATCAATTGAGAGCAGCCCACAGAGCCAGTCCTCTTACAGCTGCAGAAGTGGTCAGAGAGCTCACGGTGCACCAGCCAATGGCCATTTGGCATCTGAAGCAAGTTCAGAAAGCTTGGTAAGTGGGTGCCAGTGGGCTGAGTGAAAATCAAAACCTCTGCCATTTTGAACTGTCTGCTTACACTCCACACTCGACAAGGGACCATTCCTTGATTGGAATGTGAGCTGGGGGGGGGGAGAAGTGGCTTGTATGTGACCACTAGCAATCACCAGCTGAGAAACAGTTCCAAAGCCGACACCAAATAAATGGCGCGGTCACTGTTTGGTGGCCTGCTACTGGTCTGCTCCACAACACAGACGTTCATCCTTGTAGGACCTGAAGGGTTTGGTCCTGGCTTCTTGGTGGTCTCGTGTTTCTTGCAAATATTCGCACCCAAAACATTTCACCAAGACATCGAATCCAGACCACAAATGTTGGACGGAGATAGACTCCTCTGAGGAGAGGAATTCATTGTATACAATCATTTCAGATATTGTGCTGGTGAATGGAAGGGAGCATGCACTCATCAGGCTACTGAGAGAGCCCAGAGATCACATTATGTAATATGGTAGAGAATGGTGAACTTGGAAGAGAGAGAACTTGGGGTGGAGAGGCTGGGAGACAGACAGGAAGTGAGGCAGGGGAGACTCATTGGCAGGTGTTTGAGGGAGTGCTGTGTCCTACTATTCCTGGGGAGATGTGAATAAATGTCTGCCCACTCCAGACAGGGAATCCATGACAGATCAAAGTACAGATGCCACCAACATCCAACTGGGAGAACCAATGAGTTTCATTGGATTTATTTATAGGAGTATGGGTGAGGAGCTACTTATAGAAGCAGAAGTGACTTGAAGACCATCACCAAAGCCCGTCCCAGGATGGGTGATAGCTCACAAAAGCTGTGAACCTGGAGCACCCTGCACAGCCTGCGGGGACCTCAACAGGCTGAAGAGCGCCCTTTTCAGGCAACTTTACCTGTCCCTGCCTTTTCCAGGCAGTTTGGCTGATCTCCACTCTTTCCAGGTGGCTTAGCTGGTCTGAGAGTCTTCTGGGCAGTTCATTAGGTCTGAGACTGACTCTCAGTAGTCCTTACAGATTAAATGTGCTTGGGGAAGGAGGGGCCTAGTGAATCTGGTCAGTTTCAGGGACTTCCTGAAGCCTTTGTGTTGTTGACAGCTGAGCTTGACTAGGCTTTCTTGCATGGCGGAATGTTCCTCCTCCCTTTCCCATCCAAAACAGAGGATTGCCTCAGAGGAAATTGCTAGGTGATTGGAGGTTCTGTAGGAGAGGACCTAAGCTTGTTGGGTGCCTTGCTAGAATCCAGGTGGAAGTCACAAGGAATGAGTTTTAGAGTTTTAGTACAAAGGAGGAGACTTCCACATAAAAGCTAACAATAGGGTGAGAGTTCTGCTAACGCAGTGGGCTCTTCAACATCTCCTATGTCACAGCACCCAGTGGTTCACTGGCCAGGGCACAGCACACTAGACGGACATGTCTTCTTGGCATTTTGAATCAAAAGAAGCTTCTCACTATATAGCTCAGGCTGGCCTGAAATGTGCTATCCTCCTGCTGCAGCTTCCTGGATTGAAATTGTAGGCACACCTTGCTATGACTCACTATGCCCTGTCTGCTGCTAACAGGAATTAACTAACTGATTAATTGCAGAGTTCCCAAGGGTCAGTCTTTTAGCTTTGGAGTGAAATATTCTGCCCCATGAAGAACAAGGCAGAGAGATGTTGGAGGATTAGGTGTAGAACAGATAGTTGGTAAAGGGTCAAGTCTGAGAGAAGAAAAATGGATGCCCAGAGAAAAACTCAAAAGTCAAAAGTTATTTTTATTTGGAATTAAATGCTATATAGTAGTTTATTTTTAAAAAAATATATGAACTAAGCTGGGGTTGATGTTTCAAACCTGCAATCCTGACTCTGAGGTGGCTGAGGCAGGAGGAATATGGTAAGTTTCAGGACAGCCTGGGCTACATAGGAAGGTCCTTTCTGGACAAATAATAAACAATATCTGCATACATAAATATGGATGTATTTTAAGAGCATGATGTTTAATGAGACATTAAGTCATAGACATATAGGCAATGTATGTCTTTGCCTGGCTGCGGTGGCGCACGCCTTTCTTCCCAGCACTCGGGAGGCAGAGGCAGAGAGATCTCGTGAGTTCAAAACCAGCCTGGTCTACAGAGTGAGCTCCAGGACAGCCAGGGCTGTTACATAGAGAAACACCGTCTCAAAAAAAGGTTTTTGTTTGTTTGTTTGTTTAAAAAAAAAAAAGAAAAAGGGAATGTATGTTCCAGTCTTAGGAAGTAGGAACACTAGGAAAAGTCACACACTGCCTTATGGGAATGTATACAGATGTGGTAGGACAAACAAGGACAAACTCCAGGACAAACAAGGTTGGGCGGGGAGCTTGGTTTCCTGCCTGCTTGGCCGGTCTGAAGCTCTAGGTTCAACACAAAGAGTACACAACACAACCCCAAGGAAATGATTGACAGGACAGCCTGGTGTGTGGGTTCCTCTTGGGAAGAGCTTACAGAACCTTTTACAACCGATGAAAGTTAATCTCTTACACCCTACAGGAGTATTTCTTTAATTACACTTAAATGTGTGTACCAAGCCGTCTCTGCACTTCTGAAGGTAAGATCAAGGGAGAACAGAGACAAGACAGACATGTAGCATGGGGGAAGCACAACAAGTCTTAAGGCGGAGTGACAGGAATAAATCTGCACACAGACAGAGTAGACTGTGACAGAACACCAAAGCAGAACACTCTCTCCCAAAGCACGGCACCCTTCTAGAATCTAGAGAGGCAAGGGCTTGAGAGCACTTGACTGATGGTGAATTTATCCACCGTGAGAGAAGCCAGCAGGTCCTGAATGCCATCTTCAAACTGCTGATGGAAAGAACAAAAAAAAAAAAAAAAACCCAATTCCTTACCCAAGCTTCGAGGTATAACAATAGTACTTTCAGATGCAGAAACTGAGAGAATTCCTTCTCTTAGAAGTCACTGGAAAAGGCACCTGAAGAATGTTTTCAGCGAGATGAAAATTAACCAGTACAGGATGACTAGAGATAACAAAACAAAACAAAAACAAAATCAACCTATGCAGGGGCTGGAGAGGTGGCTCCGTGGTTAGAGCATTGGCTGCTCTTGCAGAGGACCTGGGTTACCAGTGCCCACGGGGTGACGCACAGCCATTTGTAACTCCAGGTCTGGGGGATCCGATGACCTCGTCTGGGTTTTATAGGCACATGTGGTGAGCAGACATGCATGCAGGGGAAACACCCATGCATACAAGATAAAAAATAAAGGGGGAGGGAGGTGGGAAGCAAGTGAGGGTGATTAGAGAAACCGGCCAATATATTAGCAGATTTACATTAGTATCACCCTAACACACACACACACACACACACACACACACACACACACACACACACAGTATGGTTTATGTAAGTGTCCCCCCAAAGGTCCATTTGTTAAAGGACTGGTCACCAGCTTGATGTTGCTGAGAGCTACTGGGAAGTAGAAGCCATGGCCCCTTTGGGGAGGCAGTCATTGGGATGTTCTGGGAGAAAAGTGAAGGCTCTGCTCACTCCTCCCAGTTTCCAGCCATGAGTTGAGTGGCCATGGGTGGAAAGCATGCCTGGTATGGGGGAGTGGCTACGATGCCGGTTGCTCATAGAGTGACTGGGAAGGATGGGTGGATTGGAGCGGTAGACTGAGTTCCAGCTAGACTCTGCTGGGGAATACCAACAGTGCATACCTCGGAGCCTTGGTAATGGTTCTAAGGGGATATTTGTAAGAATGGATTCTTCAGTATTGAGAGAGAAGACGTGTTCTAATGGTTGAATAACCTCTTCTGTTACCTTTCTACAAACATGGTTCCAAGCCCGCCCAGCGTCACTTTCGTTCCTGGCACATTTTCGTTCCTGTGGTCCTTGTGTGAGACGCAGCATTCGGTGTTGACCATTGTGTTCGGCTATGTGACTAAGTCATCCTTTTTTTTTTTTTTT
>NC_034612.1:36950446-36954834 GCF_900095145.1 Mus pahari
TTACAGATGGTTGTGAGCCACCATGTGGTTGCTGGGATTTGAACTCTGGACCTCTGGAAGAGCAGTCGGTGCTCTTACCCGCTGAGCCATCTCACCAGCCCCCTAAGTCATCCTTGAATGTAGTTTGTGACCTCAACTCCAAGGTTCCTCTTGCAGTCAAAGAAAGGAATGGAGATGAGTGAGCTGCCCTGACATGTTCCCCCTCTGCCTTGGCTGGAAGCTGTCTCCATGGCAGTCGGCCTACAAGATACTCTTCTGATGATGGGAAGTCAGGTGAGGTCTGGAGAATGTGTAGGAGATGCTGCTGGGAAGTGGCTCGAGGGGTCTTCCCTCTCCCCTGGATCCCCGCCGCGAGACAGAGAGTTCAGATCTACCAGCTGGTAGTTGGAAACTGAAACAAAACAAAACAAAACAAACCCCAAATCTGCTGCTTAATTTTTTTTCCCCAGTAGCTTGACCAAATAAACAAGTGGAAAAATTGTGTTTGTGTGCATATAGCAAGTCACAGGAAGCAAGAAGCTATGGGCTAAATCCCTCTGCATATGCTCCTCTCTCCCCCTCCCATCCCCCACCCCCTTATGGTGCAGGAGCAGAGTGGGAAAGCAGGCTAGGCATCTCAATCAAGCCAGCTCTGGCTGTGCCGGAAAGGGGAGCAAGTATGCAAGTTATTTAAAGATTTATTTATTGCGCATACATCTTCTACCTGCATATATGCCTTCAGGCCAGAAGAGGGCACCAGATCTCGTTATAAACGGTTACGCGCCACCATGTGGTTGCTATGAATTGAACTCAGGACCTCTGGTAGAGCAGCCAGTGCTCTTAACCCTTGAGCCATCTCTCCAGTCCAGAATGCAAACTGTTTAAATAATCTGGTGGGTGATGATCAGTCCATTTTCTGTTGCCACAATGGCACTCCAGAGTGGGTAATTTATACAGAGAAAACATTTGTTTCGTAGAGCTCTGAAGGCTGAGACCTAAGGTTGAGGGTTGTATCTGGTGAGGGTCTTCAGGTTGACAGGATGGCATGGGAAAACAGCAAGTCTCTTCCTCTGGTAGTGGACAGACATGGGGACACTACCTATAAGCCAGCACTTGGGAGGCTGAGGCAGGAGTAGCTCTAGTTTGAAGCCAGCCTGGGGTATAGAGTGATACTTTATCTAAAACAAAGGAACAAGGGCAGAGGCCGGTGAGATGGCTTAGTACTAAATGTGCTTGCTGTGCAAGGGTGGGGGGATCTGAATTTAATCCCTAGGAGCTATGTAAAGGTGGAAGGAAAAGAAGTGACCCCCCAAAGTGGTTCTCTGGCTTCCACAAGTACACTGTGTTATAGATGCACAAACTCATGCACTAATAGTAACTTTTAAAAACAAATCTAGGGGCTAGAGAGATGGCTCAGCCGGTAAGAGCTCTGACTGCTCCTCCAAAGGTCCTGAGTTCAAATCCGGGCAACCACATGGTGACTCACAACCACCCATAATGAGATCTGACGCCCTCTTCTGGTGCATCTGAAGACAGCGACAGCATAGTTACATAGAATAATAAATAAATCTTGGGACGCAAGCAGGGGTCCTGAGTTCAATTCCCAGCAACCATCCATTCAGCAACAGTGTACTCATATACATAAAGTAAATAAATCTTTAAAAGCAAACCTAAGGGCCAGGTGTGGTGGCACGTGCCTTTAATCCCAGCACTCAGGAAGCAGAGGCAACTGGATCTCTGTGAGTGACAGCCACAGAGAAAAATCTCTCGGGAGGAACAAACAAAAACCACACACACACACACACACACACACACACACACAAAATCGACTGTATTGTGCTATAATTTAAATACAATCGTGTGGTCATTCGTGGTGCATTCAAAGTGGGTCGATCATACATCTGACGAGTTAGTACTTCCAGGCAACCCTCACCCCCTCAGGATTTGCTCTCTATGTCCCTGAATGCTCACAGCACTCTCCTGTGGGCCCCCTCTTTCTGCCTCTGACCCCAGTAGCTACTGGATTTGCTTTCTTTTATGCTATTGATTTCCTGGAAAGACTGGCCATGTGCCTTTAGAATGTGTCACAGGTCCAATTGTTTCCTTGCAAGAGTCATTAACCTGATAGTCCAGCTATTGTATTTCCTGTGCCCTGGAAGTTGAGCCTAAAGGCTTGGCTAAACACAGTTAAACATCACAGACAGATACAAAACCTTCACAGATGACATCCTGTCCGTGCGACACCGGGGTGAGGATGGCAAAGGAGTCTTTGTTCTTCCTTCCTGGGAGGAAGGATAATTTTGCCGTCAGAGTCCTCCATGTGGGAGGACCATCTGCTTCTCAAGTAAAGTCGCCTTTCTTGTCACTCCCATCTTCCAACTTAATGGTGAACAGAGGGGCTTGGGTCTGGCAACCGTTTCAGTTGCCCCCAGGAGTCCATGTTCTGAAAATATTATAATTCATAGGTTTTAAGTAAGGCATCGTTACCGTCTCTCCTGACCACGGAGCTGTCCTTCGTGTAGTATATTATTTACTTAAAATGCAAAGTTATCCACCCAGAGTTCCGTTTGCCTTCTTTTTAAAGGCCAGCATTAAAAGTTCCATCATTCCCCCCCCCCCCCGCTTCAGGGTTATTTGTAGAAATAGCACAGGATGCCATATTATACAGATGGCAGCTGTAGGATGGGAAGAGACCAGTCCGTCTGTCCCCAGTAGTGTAGGCTGTAAGCATTACTATGGGGCCTTTTAGGGGTTTAGGAGCTAAAGTCCCCTGGGCCTGGGTTTGAGATCTTGGCCTTTGATGGGAGGATGTGGTCATGAGGATACTTCCCAAGCAAGAGATGGAAGAGATGTGGTGTAGGCTCGTCAGTGGAATCCGTGATTGATAGGCCATTTGAGATCCTGAGCCCTAAGCCCTTGAAGGTCTGGGGTTTTAGGGCCCTTGACATGTGCTCATGGCTTTGGCTCTGTTGGCTGAACTTTTCTTTAAGCCCTGTTTGTACTTTTTTTTTTTTTTTTTTTTAATATTTTATTTATTATATGTAAGTACACTGTTGCTGTCTTCAGACACTCCAGAAGAGGGCGCCAGATTTGATTACAGATGGTTGTGAGTCACCATGTGGTTGCTGGGATTTGAACTCAGGACCTTTGGAAGAGCAGTCAGTGCTCTTAACCACTGAGCCATCTCGCCAGCCCCCTGTTTGTACTTCTTAGGGACAGGGGGGAACATGTGCTCTGTAGGAGTGTGGGATCCATCTCTTGGGAAGTTTCTGTATCTCTACTAAGGGTTTCTTGGTATCACTTCTGTGCTCTTTGGGGACTGGCTGCACACAGTGATCTCCTTAGAGTTCACCACATCTGCATTGCACCACACAACTCCCAAAGCCTGAAGACTGAAAGGGCAGGATTTAAGGGGAAACATTTATTTTTATATTTTTATGTGCATGAGTGTTTGCCTATGTGGATGCCTGTGCACCACATGCATGTAGTTCCCATGAAGGCCAGGAGAGGGCACCAGATTCCCTGGGACCGATTTGCAGGGGGATGTCTGTAGCCATGGAGGTGCTGGGAACTGAACCCAGGTCATCTGCAGGAATCGCCAATGCTCTTAACCATTGAGCCAGATCTTCAGCCCCTGAGACTCCATTTTAATTATTAATTTTTTACCTTGTTTCCTTTCAAATTGGCCTTGAATTTGCTCTGATCCTCCTGCTGAGGCCCCTTGAGTACAGGGATTACAGGCATGTGCCACTAGGCCCAGCTAAGATTTCATATTTGACTTCACACAACTCTGATCTTTCTCCTTTGTAATACAGCAGGAGGCATGCATGGACAGTGGAGTAAATACAATTTTACATGTTTGCATGTACTGTGTACATTTTTTGACTCTGTGATCCTGATTATGATTAACAAATCATTTGCCTGTTTGCCGTGTGAGGCACCCGTTACCCAGGGAACCCCTTTTCCTGCCTACCAAAACCCCTCCCTCAAGGCTTCTTGGATGGAAGGATAATCTTTGCTGTTCTAGTCCTCCATCTTTATGTGGGAGGACCATCTCAAGTAAAGTCACCTTCCCTGACACGCCTATTTTCCAACTTAATGGCCTGTTGGGTGGTGAACAGAGCAGCTTGGGTCTGGCAACAGTTTCAGTTGCCCCCAGGAGTCCATGTTCTGAGGTTTTAAGTGAGGCATCATTATAATCCCGCCCCCGTCTCTCCTCTGCCTCTTTCTCCTTGAAAAAGGGCCTCTCTGTTCAACCCTGGCTGGCCTAGAACTTGCTGTGTAGACCAGCCTGTTCTCTCTCTCCCTCCCCCAGTACAAGTGAGAGTGTCACTGGGGAGTCCTAGCTGACCTCTTCTTGCTTCTTCTTTTTTTTTTTTTGGTTTTTCGAGACAGGGTTTCTCTGTGTA
>NC_034612.1:36954979-36956784 GCF_900095145.1 Mus pahari
GCCTGCCTCTGCCTCCCGAGTGCTGGGATTAAAGGCGTGCACCACCACGCCTGGCTGCTCCTCTCTTCTTTTTGTCTCCCCCACTTCCCACCTCTTCGAGACAGGATCACACTGTGCAGCTCTGCCTGTCCTGGAACTCTATATGTAGACCAGGCTGGTCATGAACGTCTGAGATCTTGCAGCCTCTACTCCAGGTCTCCCCCCCACCCCCACCAACAATTGCTAGGATTAAAGTGTGTGCTTCCACGCCTAGATAACTATTGTATAATTACTATTGTTGCCAGTAATCTCTTACTGTGCCTAGTTTATTAATGAAATTTTGTCATAGCTATGCAGGAGAGAGAGAGAGAGAGAGAGAGAGAGAGAGAGAGAGAGAGAGAGAGAGAACAAACAAAGGAAGGAGGAAGATTTGGTAAGAAGCAAAGACCCCAAGTCCTTACAACTTCTTCCCACTGGCTGTAACTTTCAGTGACAAAATGCCAGTTCACCATCCTTTTCCTTCTACTTTTATTGCCACCCCATATCCCTTGGTAAGGATGACCTTGCTTCCTGAGACGGGCACAACTTGTGGTTTCTGTAGGAGAACATGGCTGCTGTTAGTGATAATTAGTAAAAACCCATGAGAATGAACACGAACGGGACTTAGGTGTGTGTGCAAATAAACTAGGCTTTCATCTCTTGTGGGGTAGATATGCGAGACAGTTCAATGCAGTTTCATGGTCTGCCCTGGGAATCTTTTGAGGGGGCTTTTATTACTTAAGTCTGCATTGATGTGTGCACCGAAGCCCGGCATACTCTCACTACATCCCTGGCTTAGGAATAAGAAACAAAACAAAAAGGGACTTACATTTTGGGTCCAGATGGACCTGGTTGAACACTGGCTCTGCCACTTATTTGCTGAGTAGCCTGATCTCTCTGAGAGTCAAGATGCCCATGAGACATGTTAGCCCAGTGTAACAGGGAATTGGTACACTGTTTCTCTGTGTGCAGTGATAAACTCTTCAAGTGTAAGGATCCCAGATGCTATAAAAGTCAAATACAGTTCCTGGTAATTAGGAAGTTTCTTGATTTTGTTTTGATTGATTTCTTGTTTTATGTCTTCCTGAGATAATGCACTATATAGCCTAGGTTGGACCTCACTATGCATCCCAAGCTATCCTCCAGCTTGCAACCGTCTGTTTTAGCTTCTGGTGTAGATAACTCCAGTTACACATATGGATATGTATTTATATAAGTGTATGTGACTATATATGTGCAATTATGTATATGTATGTGAATGTGTATATGTATATGTATGTGTATGTGAATGTGTATATGTATGTGTATGTGACTGTGTATATGTATATGTATGTGAATGTATATTTGCATATATATGTGTATGGATACAAAACTCCCAAACTCGATCCAAGTGCAGGAAGATTGGATTCTCCTGTTCTCTTTTACATGCTGTGCTAATGTCTGCACACACACAGCATATATTCCATAATTTATTGCTAGGCGGGAGAGATGGCTCAGAGGTTAAAAGCACCTCCGCTGGGTCGGACTCCATGCATCACATGGTGGCTCGCAACTGTCTGTAACTCCAGCTCCAGGGCATCTGACTCCCTTTTCTGACCTCTGTGAGCGCCACACATTAAGCACGCTGGTACACAGACATACATGCAGGCAAAACACCTGTACTGGCTAGTTTTGTGTCAACTTGACACAGCTGGAGTTATCCCAGAGAAAGGAGCTTCAGTTGGGGAAATGCCTCCAGGAGATCCAGCTGTAAGGCATTTTCTCAATGAGTGATCAAGGGGGGGAGG
>NC_034612.1:36958630-36962559 GCF_900095145.1 Mus pahari
TAAGTACACTGTAGCTGTCTTCAGACACTCCAGAAGAGGGAGTCAGATCTTGTTACAGATGGTTGTGAGCCACCATGTGGTTGCTGGGATTTGAACTCGGGACCTTCGGAAGAGCAGTCAGGTGCTCTTACCCACTGAGCCATCTCACCAGCCCTTTCTAAGGTTTTTGTTTTTTTTGTTTTTTGTTTTTTTTTTTTTGCTTTTTTTCTAGACAGGGTTTCTCTGTATAGCTCTGACTGTCCTGGAACTCACTCTGTAGACCAGGCTGGCCTTGAACTCAGAAATCCACCTGCCTCTGCCTCCCGAGTGCTGGGATGAAAGGCGTGCGCCACCACTGCCTGGCCCTGACTGCTCTTCTGAAGGTCCTGACTTCAATTCCCAGCAACCACATGGTGGCTCACAACCATCCGTAACAATATCTGGCATCCTCTTGGAGTGTCTGAAGACAGCTACAGTGTACTTACATATAATAAATAAATAAATAAATCTTTTTAAAAAAATAAATAAATAAATAAAAAAGTAAAATAAAATAAAATTTAAAAAACGTGTTTATCATTTTTGTGTATGGTCGTGAGTTCAAATCCCAGCAACCACATGATGGCTCACAGACATCTGTAATAAGATCTGATGCCCTCTTCTGGGATGTCTGAAGACAGCTACAGTGAGCGAGCAGGGCCGGAACAAGAAGAAAAAGTGTCTGAAGACAGCTACAGTGTACTTACATATAATAAATAAATAAATCTTTTTTAAAAAAATTAGATGTCTCAAAAAAAAAAAAATAGAATAGTAGCGTGGTCTCTGATCAATAACACAGAGGTCAGACATCTCTCCTAAGGATGGATTCTACTGACTGGGGGCTAAAGACAGAGGCCTGGGGAGGGAGAGTCTGGGATAGATACTAGGGGGGGGGGATTTGGGTGAGATCTGCCTGGGTGAGGTGTGCGTGCAGATAGCAAGGGGTCACCAGGTCATTCATTAACAATAGCCACTCCCAGCCTTCCTTCCGGGTAGAAACCAGGTGTTTCCTCCTTTGAGGAAATACCCTGCATGGTTAACATTCCTGGTTTCCTGCCAATCTGCGGAGGTAAGAACTTGTGTGCCCCTGACAGGTAAAGGACACCTGGACGGGACAGAGTTAGAGGTCACCTGGAGACTCTAATGCTTCAGCCTGGCTCTGTGTCTCCTCCCTGGTTAATCAGCATTAAATGTGTGCCACCTCCACCCCCAGTACAAAATAATATGCTCCAATCTTGAATATCTAATTTGATTTTTTTTTTTTTTTTGAGACAGGGTTTCACTGTGTAGGCCCTGGCTGTCCTAGAACTTGCTCTACAGACCAGGCTGGCTTCGAACTCAGAGATCTGCCCACCTCTGCCTCCCCGAGTGCTAGGATTAAAGGCCTGAGCCCTCACCACCCGGATAACTTGATATTCTTAATTTATAGCTGAGGAATCCAGGCCAAAGAAAGATTTTCCCAAAACACACTCAATCTTTGCCATTTTTTTTTTTTCCTCCTCTGTGGAGACTCCCAAATCTGCAATTATGGCATATAATCAGCCATGAGAAAGTGCTGGCAGATTCCTTGGCTGCTCAAAGGTTCATCAGAAAGCTGATGTAAGTCTCCTACCAGCAGTGCCTGGGTCTCTGGGCCCCAGTGCAGCAGGCTGTAACCAATAGATTGAAGACAAAAACCTAGGTAATGATGCTGGATTTTATAGATCTATGTGGGCATGGTTTTTGGGTTGGTTTGGGTTGGGTTTTTTTAGACTTTATGGATTTAAGTTTTTACAGTTTTTTTTTTTTTAATTATCTGTGTGTGTTTGTGTGTGGGTACGTGTGCATGTGAGTGCAGGCACTCCCAGATGCCAGAAGAGGGCATCAGATTCCTCTGGATCTGGAGTTACAGGTGGCTGTGAGCTGCCTGACGTGGGTGCTGGGACCTTGGGTCTTCTGCAATCTCTTCAGTTCCCAGACTTTATTAATTGTTTGAAATTCACCTTTCACAGCCCAGCTCAGAATTTCTCCTCTTCGAAGCAGTCCTCAGAGCCCATGGAACCTGCTCCTCTTCTCTCCTATGCTTTACCGGCTCTTTTATTATTTTTTTTTATTTACTTTTTTTTTTTTTTTTTTTTTTTTTGAGACAGGGTTTCTCTGTATAGCCCTGGCTGTCCTGGAACTCACTTTGTAGACCAGGCTGGCCTTGAACTAAGAAATCCTCCTGCCTCTGCCTCCCAAGTGCTGGGATTAAAGGCGTGCGCCACCAACGCCCGGCTATTTATTTACTTTTTGCACATAAGTACACTGTAGTTGTCTTCAGACACACGAGAAGAGGGCATCAGGCCCTATTGCAGATGGTTGTAAGCCACCATGTGGTTGGTTGTGAGCCACCATGTGGTTGCTGGGACCATGTTGAACTTGGGACCTCTGGAAGAGCAGTCAGTGCTCTTAACCACTGAGCCAGCTCTCCAGCCCCATTTTACTGGCTCTTTTGCTCATATTTCCTTAAAGTACTGATCACATGATGCTTATGTGCCTGTCTCTTGTGACCCAATTGCAGGACAGTCTAAGAATGATGCAGAGCTTGCTATATTTTAAATATTTAATAAATAGTAGACACTGAATGACTAGATAACTGCCCATCAGACCCTGTTGCTGTCAATATTATTTGGGGGTTTCTTACAGTGAAGGACTGCAGCCTTGAACTGTGAGCAGAGCAGATCCTTGCACATTAGCATTGCTTTTATTAAGGTATTTTATCATAACAGCAGAGAAGCAAACAAGATGTCCAGCTGGTTCTACAAGGAATGTGGTCGGCTGAGGATAACTTCCAGTTCTGTTGCCTGGAGACTGTACAGGGACCTGTTTGAGTGAGGACGATGCTCGTGGGGCTTTAGACAACTGCACTTGGGTGACCAGGGGGCCGTCATGCAGTCATACCCTGGAAGCAACTGTATGTCTACAAGCCAGCAGCTAGGCACGGGTCTGAAGCAGAGGGAATGCTGAGCCATCAAAACTGCAGTTCTGGCTTCTTCTTCTTCTTCTTCTTCTTCTTCTTCTTCTTCTTCTTCTTCTTCTTCTTCTTCTTCTTCTTCTATCTGTTTATTTATTTTATGTATTTGAGTACTCTATCTGCATTACACTTCCATGACAAAAGAGGGTGCTAGATCCCAGTATAGATGGTTGTGAACCATCATGTGGTTGGTGGGCTTTGACCTCTGAAAGCATATACAGTGCTCTTAACCCCTGAGCCATCTCCCCAGCCCCAGCCCCAAGTTTTAAAGTGGTTACTTGGATCATGTTTGGAGGGCCTCCAGTGCAACACCCATCCTGAGGAGGGGAATGGAGAAGAGAGGATTTAGAAAGCCTCTGAGTCAAGCCAGCATGAAGGTCAGCTGCACAGAAGGAAAGGAGGTGAGCGGCTTAGTTTTTGTCAGCTTGACACAAACTAGAGACATTTGGGAAGAGGGAACCTCAATGGAATCCTGTCTCCATTGGATTGGCCTGTGAGCATCTCTGCGCCTCCATCAGACTGGCCTGTGGACATGTCTGTGAGGCAGTCCTGGTAGCTGAGCAGGCCCAGAGGAAGCAGTGGTCGTTTACAGTCTCAGAATGGACAATTTCTTCCCCAGGGTGCTTTGTGGTTATGGTGTTAATCAGAGCAGCAGAAAGCAAACTAGAATAGGAGGGTTTAGAGGAAGACTAAGAAAACCCAAAACACTAGAAAAGCATCTATAGGTTCCGCTCAGCATCTGAAAGAAAAATGTCAAAGGGAAGAAAAGAAACCTGCTACACGGGCTAGAGAGACGGCTCAGTGGGTAAGAGCACTGATTGCTCTTACAGAGGTCCTGAGTTCAAATCCCAGCAACCACATGGTGGCTCACAACCACCCATAATGAGAACTGACGCCCTCTTCTGGAGTGTCTGAAGAC
>NC_034612.1:36963119-36964722 GCF_900095145.1 Mus pahari
TGTAGACCAGGCTGGCCTCGAACTCAGAAATTCACCTGCCTCTGCCTCCCGAATGCTGGGATTAAAGGCGTGGGCCACCACGCCCAACTCTTCATGGATTTTTATGGCTGTTCTAAAAGTCTTTTTACTACACAACCTGTTCGTGTGTTGACACCACACTGCAAGCCACATGCTGGGGTGCTGGGGTTATTATTATTGATTTTAGAGTTCCACTCACCAATAAGAATATGCTGCATGATTAACAAATACTAAATCTGAGAGCCACAGCTACAAGAAGACATCCTCAAAAAAGGACCCGAGTTCTGCACCCTCTGTATCTCCTGTCCCCTGTGGTCCTTCTGGGGTTCAGGCCACATCTGTGAGGAGCGCTGGAGTCAGAATTCATGGACCCTAAAAAGTCTGACAGATACAGCCATGTCTCGTGATGTAGCCTGCCTGACACAATTGCTTATCTAGGAAAAGACGGCTTCTTCTTCGGTAATTGTTTCCAAGATGGAGCCGGAAAGAGGAAATGGGTAATTACACAGGACTAGAAGACATGCAAATTTCCCTTTGTTCAAAGCTAGGTCTCAAGCCGCCTCCTCACCAAGAGGATTTCCGTGCCATTTAATTTGTCTCCAAGTGAGTAAAGACGGAGAGGGCGTGTAGGGCAGAAAAAAAAATTAATAATAAAGACATGAGCTAGAAAATGAAGAACAGCTGACTTCTCTAGAGAAGCCAAGGGTATGTTAATGTCAGTGACGTGGATGGCCAACGTTTTATCAAGTTTGAGGAACAGGTGAAAGATATAGAAGCCATCGGAGAAGCTTAGCGGTCTCTCCCTCTGGGGGCCACTACGTCTCCGGTGCCCAGCCCTGGTGCCCTTCGACTGAACAGAGAGCCTGACAGTGTGGCTGAAAATCGGTCCCTTGTATTGTATTCTGTGTACGCCACTCCTCCAGGCTCACTGCATCCACAGTGGCAGGTCCCACTGGCCCACAGCACCTCATGCAGTCCAGCAGGTACTGGACCACATGGGGCTGAGAAGAGAACACAGGGGCTGGGCCAGGGCAGGGATGGCCTTCTGAAAGACTCTGGGTCGCTCCGGGTTGTGTTTTTTGGTTTGTTTTTGGTTTTGTTGGCCAGGAGCACAATGAGACATTCATGTCTCAGTGGAATGAAGAGTATTGTCACCCCACAGCAACGGGGCCACATCCACAGGCTCCAGAGGACTGTTGGTAGCTGCAGGAGCAGTTTTGGTTCAAGGGGTCCTTGGGTTTTAGGGCAACATCATTGGCCTTGATTTTTCACCCAACCTACAGCCAAGGCAGAAGGGTGGACTGGCAAACACCAGGTCCCAGCGGTGCTGTGGTTTATGAGAACCTGGGGTTCCCTGTGAGGGCAGGAAGCCACTAGTAAAGAATTTGCTAGGCTGAGGGTCACACTCGTTATTAGAGAAGAGGCAGAAGAATGACAGGGTGTACTGGATAGCTTTGTGTCAACTTGACACAGCTGGAGTTATCACAGAGAAAGGAGCTTCAGTTGGGGAAATGCCTCCATGAGATCCAGTTGTAGGGCATTTTCTCAATTAGTGATCAAGGGGGGAGGGCCCCTTGTGGGTGGT
>NC_034612.1:36965713-36967657 GCF_900095145.1 Mus pahari
TCTTCAGATACTCCAGAAGAGGGCGTCAGATCTTGTTACAGATGGTTATGAGCCACCATGTGGTTGCTGGGATTTGAACTCTGGACCTTTGGAAGAACAGTCGGGTGCTCTTACCCACTGAGCCATCTCACCAGCCCATCAAGCAGTTTCTTATGATTTTTTTTTTCCATCTGAAGGATTGGATCTTATCTTTCACTAGACCTTAAAGGTGGCATTCCTCCCCAAGGAAGAGACAAAATCACTTCTCTCTGCTGTTAGTAAATCTAGCTGATACGCAGAGGTTAAGGTCTGATACCAAAGACGGTGTGACAGGGAAGTGGGATCAATATTATCAATAATGATCAATGTTATGAGTATGAGGAGCTTCGAGGTGCTTCTAACTTCTTCTTTTACCATGTCTATACCTAGGGTTTGGGAGAGCGGGACTGTGCCTGATGGGCAGCTGTGGTAAGTGCTGTAGTCAAGTTTACCAGTGACCCCCCCCACCTCCCATCTGGGTTGACATGGACCCTTATTAAAATATAAAGAGAAGTTCTTTGTGGATCATTTGTTTGTGCCGTGACGGAAGTTGCCATCACTGGAAACCGGGCATGCCAATTTCAGCCATGTAAACTGTACCGAGGCCAAGCTGTTTGTGGTAACAGAGTGAGGCTTTGATACAATCTGAGTCTGTGGAGGAAGAGAAGAAGGGTGGCAGAATGAACTCTGTTGGGGAGAGTTTCCATAAGCTCCCAGTGGGAGCTGAGAGACAGAGAAACCTGGGAGGGAGCTGTGGAACTCCCAGGGCGGAGCTAAGGTCATAGAGGCCCAGAAGAGCTTAAGGAAGATGCAGATCTTAGCAGGCAGCTCCTGGGGGTGAGGGTGGGGGGGTAGGGAAACAGGGAGGGGTGGGAGAGGAGCGGGTGCGTGAGTTAGTAATTAGAGAGCTGCCCAATGGCGAGGCTCTGGAGAGCAAAGCAGGTTCCAGGAGCCAGGAAAAGGCTCCTTAATTAGTGGGCAAGGAAAAATGAATGACCAGAGTAGTTGGAAGGAAGGACGTTGTTGGAGAGGCAGACTCAAGAGTATGATGAGTGGCCGAAGCCAACAGACACAAATGATCTGTATATACTGTAAGGGAGCCAAGTCAGTAACTTGAGTCCGTTTGCAATGTTGAGATATGGACATGGCTGAAAGGTGAGCATAGCATCCTTTACTAAGGCTACCGGAAGGGGGAGAACTCTGAAAGGGGTAGTTTTGGAGACCCCTGTGTGTCAGGAGATGGGCTAGGTGCTGAGGAGATAAGACAGTGATGGGTGGGGCTGGTGAGATGGCTCAGCGGGTAAGAGTACTGACTGCTCTTCTGAAGGTCCTGAGTTCAAATCCCAGCAACCACATGGTGGCTCACTACCACCCATAATAAGATCTGATGCCCTCTTCTGGTGTGTCTGAAATCAGCTACAGTGTACTTATGTATAATAATAAATAAATCTTTAAAAAAAAAAAAAAAAGACAGTGATGGGTGACCCAAAGGATCACTTCTTCAGCTCACATACAGGAAGTTCAGCTGCGGCCAGAGCTCGAAGACAAGGTGCCCATCCTTGGATAGTGTGGTCTAATGCAAAGAAAGGTCCCAGCTGGTGATCAAAGACTCCGAAAGCACATCCCTCTTTTTTTTTTTTTTTTTTTTGTGACACAGAGAGAGAAGGGGGGAGTTATGTTTGGGAAGTGTACGGCTGGAGCCTGGAGGAGGGGCCTGTTGAAGTCTACAAATGGGCTTGGTAATGAGTACAAGGATTGGCTCATGGGAAGGACCATGGGCCGCTTCATATGGGTGAGGAAGAAGAGTGTAAGAAGCCAGCCATCGGGCTGGTGAGATGGCTCAGTGGGTAAGAGCACCCGACTGCTCTTCTGAAGTTCCTGAGTTCAAATCCCAGCAACCACATGGTGGCTCATAACCATCTGTAA
>NC_034612.1:36968342-36969673 GCF_900095145.1 Mus pahari
AGTAAAGAACATCCCTCCATGGCTTCTGCATCAGCTCCTGCTTTCTGACCTGCTTGAGTTCCAGTCCTGACTTCCTTTGGTGATGAACAGCAGTATGGAAATGTAAGCTGAATAAACCCTTTCCTCTCCAACTTGCTTCTTGGTCATGATGTTGTGCAGGAATAGAAACCCTGGCTAATACAATACGTGACTGGTAATCTGGAGAATACAAAAGGTATGCTTGAGGGTTCGGACAAAGAAATGGGAGGCCTCTGAGGAGACGGTGGAAAGGAGAGTATAGTGGTCAGATACTAAGGGGTGAAGGGGGAACTTCTGCTGAATTTTTAAGTGGGAGATCCTGAATAGGTCCCATTGGGTTTTTAAACGGTGAACACGGGGGTATTAATGGGGGAAGAAATGGGGCGAAGAAGATTCTTTCCAAAGATGTCAGGAAAAAAAGAAGAGTCCCCCTGTGACTTTGGGGGATCGGGGGATTAGGTCTTGAGCCTGGGTTATATATTTAGTGGGGTTTTATAATTGAATGATTACTGTGTGTGTGTTGGGGGGGAACATTTGGTTACAGAGGAGTTTTAGGTGTCCCATACCCGAGGCTCTATCTGAGAAGCTGGTAGGGGGAAAAGTGTATCCAAGTGTATGGTCTGGAAGAGGGGAATGACCGGTGAGCCTGGAGACAAGCGGATGTGGGGAGCAAAAGAAACAGTAGCTCCCATTTTGCCTAGGTCCTTTCAAAGCAAGGGGATGGGACAAGTTCGATTCACTAGAAAGGAATGGGCAAGAGAGATGCCCCTAAGTATACAGTTAGGTGAGGGGTTTGGTAAGCCTGGTAAGGTTGTCCTCCTACTCTGATGATAGAGGGACAGAAAGGAGACGCGGACCCCCAGAATTTTGTCAGGACTGGAACAGTGGCTCTGGGGTCCAAAAGGAAGGAGATTGACACCATGATACTGCGATGATTACCTGGGAGTCCCAGGCAGTGGTCAGGCCAAGGGAGTCCTGGCCCCTTCAGTTATCCATGGCTAGACCAAGGAGATCGGCTGAAAGGCGATCAGGGTTTGATGTCCTTATGCCAGAGGGACATGGAGCAGACAGTCAACACTCCAATGTTCTCTGGTAGCACCACGGACATGGTCTGGGTAGTTTACGAGAGAAGGCCAGGCCTGAGCGCAGTGACTCTCTTGACCACATTTGAAACAGGGACGTGGGGGGCTGGTGAGATGGCTCAANGGGTAAGAGCACCGACTGCTCTTCCATAAAGGTCCCCGAGTTCAAATCCCAGCAACCATATGGTAGCTCGCAACCATCCGTAACAAGATCTGATGCCCTCTTCTGGA
>NC_034612.1:36970316-36998460 GCF_900095145.1 Mus pahari
GAGAGAGAGAGAGAGAGAGAGAGAGAGAGAGAGAGAGAGAGAGAGAGAGAGAGATCACGGAGGCTGAAGAAGAAGGGAAGGCACCCGGTTACGGTGTGTTGGTGTGATTGAAAATAGTGGAAGATTTATCTGCTTTGGGCCTCACAGCTAAGAGGGGCTGTTTTCCTTGACTGGCTTATGCCATTCCGTCAGTTTTTAATCAGAACGGGAGTGAAATCACATGGCAAAGTCCATCCTTTCAAATGCTAGCGAAGATGGCTGTCAGCCATATGGCTGCCTCCATCCTGATGGGGGACCGTGACCGAGTTGGCAACAAGCCACTCACTTCCTAGGCATAGACTGTTAGCCATCTACCCTAGGGTCACACGCTTTAAGTTAACCCCTTCGTTAGGGATTTACAGGGTTTTAATCATATACCTTAGCAAGTTTAGAGAATGAAATCAAAGCCTACAGAGTAGAGATGAGGAGCCATGGTCCCTACTGTGAGTAGTCTCTCTCTTTATTCTGTTTTTCTCTCCTTTCTCTGTCATAGAGGTGGCTCGCCTGACAGGGGACAGAGATTTTGAAGGAAACCTTTAAACAAGCATACTTGGGTCTAGGCGAGGGGAAGCCATGCCCAACTCCTAGAACCAGCGTAAAACGGTCTGATGATATTCATACCTAAAAGACACCTGTAATCCTGTCAAACCGAATCCAGTTAGGTGAGAATGGAGCAGGCTTGGAGATTGGAACCTGTAAGGTCTGACTAGGGAGAGAGGACCCTACAGGAGGGAGCTGAGAGACTGAGCAGCCAGCGAGGAGTGTGCTGGCTGTGTGCAAGCTGTAGCTGGGCTACTCCTTTGCTTTCTCCCCTTCCTGCTAGGTTGGGCTTCTGCCTCCCCTCTTGCAACAGACTCTGCAGTACCAGAGCCATTGATGGTAAGTTAGAAGACAGGACAATTCTATTGAGTGGGGCTTGGGGGAGTCAAAGAGGGTTTGAAGAAAGGAGAAATAGGGAATGGGGAAATGTCCACTTCTCAGATTGCTCATAGATAGTATTTATAAACATACTGATTAATATTAAGATCAAGGGTGGCTTCAGGCAGATATTCATATTGATTAATTAGCTTAGGGGTATGGGCTGGAGAGATGGCTCAGCAGTTAAGAGCACTGACTGCTCTTCTGGAGGCTCTGAGTTCAAATTCCAGCAACCACATGGTGGCTCACAACCATCCGTAATGAGCTCTGGCGCCCTCTTCTGGTGTGTCTGAAGTCAGCTACAGTGTATTTACATATAATAAATAAATAAATCTTTTTAAAGAATTGCCTTAGGGATATTGAGGCCAAATTTAATTGGACCCTAGGGCCCTTCAAGCCAGGTTTCAGGTGTACAATTTGGAGGTTTTCTAAGAAGCATCCCAAGGGCATGAGGGTAGGAAAGACACCGTTCCCATAGAAAGGGGATGTAGAATGTCACTGTAGCCTGTAGCTGTGGGCATCTCCCAACTCAGGGAGGACAAAATGAGGACCAAGCTTTCCTGTGGGTCGTCACCACAACTCAATGGGAGTCAGCTTAGCCTGGAACCAGGGCTTTTCCTGAAGCCAAAAAGGTGAGATCAAGAACTGGGTTCTCTAGCTGGGCGTGGTGGCGCACGCCTTTAATCCCAGCACTTGGGAGGCAGAGGCAGGCGGATTTCTGAGTTCGAGGCCAGCCTGGTCTACAGAGTGAGTTCCAGGACAGCCAGGGCTACACAGAGAAACCCTGTCTCGAAAAACCAAAAAAAAAAAAACAAAACAACAAAAAAAAAACAACAAAACAACAACAAAAAAAAGAACTGGGTTCTCATAGAAGGTCGCATCCATAGGCAAGTTTTGGGAATGGACTCGAAAAAACCATGAGGGCCTAGAGGAGTTGTGGGCTTTATGGGTGGCTCCAAAGTGAGAGAGGTAGAAGACGGCAGAAAGAGTCACAGTAGCCTAGCAGGAGTTAAGGAAACTGCAGGGCTGCACTTCTGAGGGCGGAATAAAGTCAGGATAGGAAGGGTCAAAGTAGCCCAGTAGGGTCTCAGGAAACTGCACCGAAAACTGGCAAGGGCCTAGAGGAGCTGAGGGACAGGCAGCTCCACAGGAAAGGTAAGAAAAAGTCAGTTAGGGGTGCAGTGGCCCAGGAGAGCCTAAGGGAATTGAGTCACAAAAGCTATAAAGGCCCAGAGGAGCTGTGGAATTAGGGACAGCTCCAAAGGGAAGGTGAACAAAGGTCCGGTAGGGGCCCAGTGGCCCAGGAAGGCCAAGGGAACTGCAGAATTGCAGCTCCAACGATAGGAGAATGGGGTCAGGAAATGAGGACCAGTTGTAGCCTTAAAGACCATGGCTGGGGTACTTCTGCCTCCAAGAGTCCTAGAGGGGTGCTAGACACTCAATGGTCACTTCCTCAGACTCGAGGAAGTGTTTACCCAACTAGTAGGGGAAGCTTACCTAATTGTCACTGGTGGGTGGGGTATTGAGCAATCAGTGAGCCGGAAGCTAAGATCACAGCAGATCAACTGGAGATGAGGGAAGGGGTCCCAGTGTGGCTCAGACCCGAGGTGCTGTGGGCAAAGCACACATAAATATACAATAAAATTTAATCTGTGTGAGTGTGTGTATGTCACATGTATGGAGGTCAAAGAATGACTCATCATTTGGTTCATGACTGATGAGCCAAACTGCTCATCAGACGTCTTGGCAAAACCTGTGCCCATTGAGCTATGTCACCAGCCCCATTCTAGGTTTTTTTCCCTTCTTTTCTTCTGTTTTCTGCTTCTTGTCACAGAAGGAAATACTGCAGACACAAACAGTTTTCAGGGTTCAGACTACATCCTTTGGACCCAGATAGAGAGTGTCCAGTTGTATATAAGCCAGTAACTCAAATGCAAGAGTCATCCCGGGTCTAAGTGTGAGCTCACACGGGAGACTCAGATGAAAGATACAGAAACAGTGATTGATGTATTTGTCTCCTTAGAATTAGATATCCTCCTGCCTCCACCTCCCAAGTGCTGAGATTAAAGGTGTGTACCACCACGCAGGATTCTTGGCAAATACTTCTGGATGAAGATATTTCAGAAGTTAACACATCCTCTTGGAGAACAGGGACGATGGTCATTTTTTGAGACTATAGCACCACCTGGTGGCTTCACCCAACTGGCCTAGCTTACATTACATAGCACAGGCTACCTACCTCGGAGCTCTTCACATTTTTAGTTGCCCTGTACTGCAGAGGCAGATGGGATTCTGTGAGTTTGAGGCCAGGGGTTGGAGGCCAGCCTGGTCTCCATAGTGAATTCCAGGACAGCCAGAGCTACACAGCCAAGCAAATGAATAGTGTAGTCCTTGTGCAGGAGGTCAAGGGTACTTACTGCTCCTGTAGTTTGTTTCCGAACAGCCATGTGGAGTAGCTCACAGCTTCCTGTAACTCCGAAGCAGCAGTTCTCAACCTTCCTAAGGCTGCGACCCTTTAACACAGTTCTTCATGTTGTGGCGACCCCCCAACTATAAAATTACTTCATTGCTACTTCATAATTGTAGTTTTGCTACTGTGGTGAGTCATAATGTAAATATTTGATATGCAGGACGTCTGATATGCGGCCCCTGTCAAAAGGTCCGTCGGTTGGCATGGAAACCCTGTCTCGAAAAAAAAATTAGCTTATAATTTTAAATGTAATCTGTGACTTCATTCCTCTGTAAGTAAACCACAACACTGGAAATATTACTTTATTTTTTCCATTAGAGTTTCATCTTCGGCAGAGCATTCTTTTCTCAGAGATCTGACTTGAAATTCCCTCTCAGCAACATAACCAGAACACACTTTCTCCTCCGCTGCCGTATTTTATGGAATATCCCAAACACACATTTCAGGGTTTTTGTTTTTGTTTTTTGTTTGTTTTTGTTGTTGGTTTTTCGAGACAGGGTTTCTCTGTGTAGCCCTGGCTGTCCTGGAACTCACTTTGTAGACCAGGCTGGCCTCGAACTCAGAAATCCGCCTGCCTCTACCTCCCAAGTGCTGGGATCAAAGGCGTGCGCCACCACTGCCAGGCACATTTCAGGGTTTTGCCTATACAAATGACCTGCTCAACTCAGCTCCCATGCCCTTATTCTGTCCCCATAACACCGTGAGGTCACCCCTTCCTCAAGGACACTCCCAGAAGCCCTTCCTTGCACCTGCTGGCTCCTCAGGGTCAGGCAGGAACCCCCCACCTTCCCCCACTCCCCGCACCCCAGGAGAGCTGTCCATAAAAACAAAACAAAGACCCCCAGCATATCATGGTGGCTTCACTTCGAACAGCACAGCCCTTCAACTACTGAGCCGCCTACCATTTACAGCCTACATTGCTCTCTGCCTTGTTGGGAGCCAGGGCCCTCCTCCCCTACTTGTTGCATGAACAACATCGTAGGTAATGCTTCCTGTTTCGGAGGCTAAAGGTGCCCAAAGGTAGATGAGGATTGCGGATTAAAAACCTCCCTCACTGCTGTGGGGGATGCTCTTCTAGACATTTTTAAAGGTTCATTTACGTAGTAACAGCGGCTGTCAGCAGATGTCGCCAGATCCCAAGGGATGAAGTGCCATTTCTAGAGGTGAACCTCAGGTTTAGCAGAGAGGCGGGGAGGAAAGGGGCTGTTTCCAACTGCTTCCGGTTGATCTCTGGAGGGTGGTCATGTTCTGACTTCTGCTGTTGGAGGTCACGGTTTGTTTCGCCGCGCCCCCCCCCGCCCCCAATCCTGTGGGCCATTATCACCTTAACATCCTTCCCTGCTTCATTTGGAGGGATCTGCACGGGACTTATCGCCCTTTGGTTGGTGGTTAGACTGTAGCGGTACTGGCCAGTTGATTTCTGGGAACAGACCCGACTGAACTAGGCAGGATATCCTGTCCTCAGGATGCCCAGATTTGGATGGGGGATGTCCCAGAATCCTCCACTGCCATATACCTGTTCCTGGGCCCCAGACCCAGAGGGGACAGAAGAGCTGCCACATGTCCACCTGAGATTTATCAAGTTGTAACTCTTGTAACAGATTCACAGAGCGAGAGCAAGTCTCACTTGGGTTGAACGTTTTCTCAGTGGATCCCAGGGTCCTGCGGCAGAATAGATGTATTTCAGTGGTATGTTTGCTGACGTTCATATTTAGAAACGAAGCTATTTGCAAATGAGACCATTCGATTTAGGCTGGTGCTAGATTCTACCTTCTCAACACGAAGTCTTGATTTGGGGGCCTAAATGAGGAAAAGTCAGCTTTTAATGGAAACAATGTAAATAGGAACAAAGAGTTAATTTAAGCTACTGGATTTCAAAGCACATGGTGATGGAGCAAGTCTGAATTTTAAAAATACAGTTTTTTTTTTTTTTTTTTTTGGTTGGTTGGTTTGGTTTTTTGTTTGTTTGTTTGGAAGGGGAGGGGTTCAAGACTGGGCTTCTCTGTGTAGTCCTGGCTCCTGGAACTCGCTCTATACACCAGCCTGGCCTAGAACTCAGAGATCCCCCTGCTTCTGTCTCCTGAGTGCTGGGATTAAAGAAGTAAGCCACTACACCTGACAAAAATACATTTAACGCATTAAAAATGAATACATACATGCACACATGTATATAATTACACCATGAACACGGGCCGTGGGTGACGTCAATGGTGAAGCAGTTGTGTAAAGGCTTAGGTTCGATCCCCAGCATCCCGCAGAAAGCAAACCTTTACCGTGAGCTAATGTGTGCAATTAAAACATTGCTCCCACAGAAGCTGAGACTAGGACGGTGGCTATTAAAAATTAGTTGGGGGCTGGAGAGATGGCTCAGCGGGTAAGAGCACTGACTGCTCTTCCAGAGGTCCTGAGTTCAATTCCCAGAACCACGTGGTGGCTCACAAGCACCTGTAATGAGATTTGATCTCAATCTGTGGTACATCTTCTGGTGCATCTGAAGACAGCTACGGTGTATTTATTTATAGTAATAACTAAATATTCTGGCCGGAGCGAGCAGGGACTGAGTGAGCGGGGCTGACCGGAGCAAGCAGAAGTGCTAAATTCAATTCCCAGCAACCACATGAAGGCTCACAACCACCTGTCCAGCTACAGTGTACTCATATACATAAAATAAATAAATCTTTAAACAAAAATTTGTTAGGACAAAGCCAGCTCTGCCCAACCCCTTACTAATGGCCCCGTGGGTGGCTAACTCTATTTGCATAGCCTTTTGATAAATGGCTTTGACAGCAGCCAGGAAGGAAACGGAAGCGCACACTCCCCACCCAAGCAGGAAAACCTGAGGTCTGGGCTCCAGTGTGTCTTCCCTGTCCTTGAAACTCATTGAGAGTGATGACCACAGGGCTGTCTATCACACTCCCACATCCCTGGTCCTGGGTACCTGTTGCCTTCATCAGCGGAAGTGATCTCTTCCGAGACTCCCGGAGGCTAAGGATAACACAGCTGGATACTGGGGAAGCTGGCCCAGCAGCTGCTCATGCCCAGCTGTTCCAGGTCATGCGAAATCCTGGCTGTGTTCTTCTGGCCTCCCTGGGAAGAGGCTGTCACTAATCCAGCAGGTACAAGCAAGTCCTCTTGGGAAGCCAGCCACCAAGGACTGGCACTCCAGCCTCTCCAGGCGAGGACCTTATGGGTCTCCATGAAGTTCTGTTCTGACTTCAGCTCTGTTCAAATTGTGAGGAAAGCCAAGGGGGTCCGGGAAATGACGTGACTCTCTGGCTATGCTGCTGTGTTGGAAAAAAAACTACTCCTGCCAGACAAAAACAGTAGCTGTCCTGTTTGTGCAGTTCCGGTTTGCTTCTCTCTCTGTCTCTCCGTCTCTGTCTCTCTCTATCTCTATCTACACACACACACACACACACACACACACACACACACACACACACACACACACACACACAAGGTTTCTCTGTGTGGTCCTAGCTGTCCTAGAACCCTCTCCGTAGACCCCCAGGCTGGCCTCAAACTCACAGACATCCACCTGCCTCTGCCTCCCCAGAGCTGGGACCAAAGGCATGCATCGCGTGCTTGGCAAATGTTCCCATGTGAGCCGCTTATAAGCTAAGGGCATTGTCACGCCAGCAACTGAGAATAGACCAGGGTATACCTCAGCAGTAGACTGCTCCCGTGGCACGCACAAGGCCTTGTGTTCGGTTCTCAAAACTGAAAAGGGAGCGGGGATCTTCTAAATCTTGACAACAGGATAAAAGGGAGCGAGTGTGGATACTGTAGATAGATGGATATGAGGTCGTCTATCCGCTCAACAAGCTTTCCCTGAGAGTGGCTGAGTACACTGTGCAGCCTACGTACCGACCGTGCGGCTCTCTGAGGTTTGAATCCCTAACCACAGATGCCTCGCTAAGGATGAGGAAGATGGCGCTTTTAGGGGCTTCCCCGAAGATAGGATGGACCCATGTCAGAGCCCGGTTATTTCGTTTCTACCGCAAGGGGGCAGCTTTGGAGAACAACAGAGACCGGTGAACCCTCTGCTTATCAGCATGCAGAAAAACCGTGGCCTTTTCTACCCAGGCTCCCTATCTGTGCAAAGTTTACTTTACCCAGGGGCAAACATGAGGTATCAAAGAAACAAATAAGAGACACAGAAGTTCAGTTATTCCAGGTGGGGAGTTAATTGGACTGAACTGAAGACATCAAGTGGACTGTTGACGGTCAAGTTTTCATATAATGTGTGTGTGTGTGTGTGTGTGTGTGTGTGTGTGTCTGTCTGTCTGTCTGTCTGTCTGTCTGTCTCAGGGGTGGGGGAGGGGAGCAAGGAAGAGGTCGACACAGATTAGCAGCCAGGAGGCCTTGTCATTACTCATGAAAGCAAGTGCCTTTTGTCTGAATGAAGAGGTAAAGCACCCCCTCCTTTCCCCTCTCTCTTCCTCTTCTCTCCAGTCAGGGCGTTCTCCTCGTGTAGCTCCTCTAAGGGTGAACGTAAGCTGGACATCGGGGAAACTGAGATCAATCAGAAACAAACAGAGTGGTTGCTCTATTCTGACTCTAAGCTGATAACCTTTCTTTCTCTTTCTCTCTCTCTCTCTTTCTTTCTTTCTCTTTAAATTTATTTATTTTTATGTGCACTGGTGATTTTCCTGTCTATCTGTGTGAGGGTGTCAGTCAGATCTTGGAGTTACAGACAGTTGTGAGCTGCCGCGCGGGTGCTGGGACTTGAACCTGGATCCTCTGGAAGAACAGTCAGTGCTCTTAACTGCTGAGCCATCTGTCCAGTCCCATGGTGACCTTTCCTTATGGTACAGATGCTCAGAGCCAATGGTGTGGGGTTCTCATTGTCACTTTTAGCTCTGCCCTATGGCTGTCAGAGTGGTGCCTCGTACCGTTGATTCCAGCACTCAGGAGGCAGAGACAGGCAGGTCCCTACAAAGCATAACAAATAAATAAATAATCAGCTGACTTATAGAGGTGAGGACAAGGAAGGAAAGATGCCCGAGAGGCCACAGAACTCATTTGTGTGTGAGAGACATCGAGAACAAACAAACGTCTTAAGAAGCTTCCCAACTCAGCAGGGGAAGTGCGACTGAATGGGCCAATAAGATGAGAGGTCTACACACATGCAGTCTCCACGGCCTGGTCACCTTGTCAACTGTCTCCTCATGCTGAAGTGACTTTTTTTTTTTTTTTTTTTTTTTTTTGAGACAGGGTTTCTCTGTATAGTCCTGACTGTCCTGGAACTCACTCTGTAGACCAGGCTGGCCTCGAACNCCGAGTGCTGGGATTAAAGGCATGTGCCACCATCACCTGGCTGACCATGGCCTTTATTATGACAAAATGCACACAACATAAAATCTATCATCATATGCGTGTGTGCTTACACGTGTGTGAATGCATACATGTGTGCATGTGAGTATGTGTGCATGTGCATCTTTGAGTGTGTCTGTGCCACATACATGCATGTGTGTGTCTGTGCATGTGCATGCATGTCTGAATGATTCTGTACTGGCATGTTCGTGTGTATACATGCACACGTGTGTATGCTTGCATGTGTGCATGTGTTTGTGCATGCATGCATATATGTGTGTGCATGAGCATGTATGTGTATGTGTGTGTGCATGTGCACATATGTCACTAGGGGTTCAGCCCAGACTTTTGTGTATGTCAGGCACACCCTATCCTAAGTCATAGTCACGGCTCATTTTTCATTTTTTTAAAAAAAGATTTATTTTATGTATGTGAGTATACTGTCCTTTCATCAGACACATCAGAAGAGGGTGTCTGATCCCATTACAGATGGTTGTGAGCCACCATATGGTTGCTGGGAATTGAACTCAGGACCTCTGGAAGAGCAGTCAGTGCTCTTAACTGCTGAGCCATCTCTCCAGCCCTCTTTTTTCATTTTTTTATATTCGAGAAGAAAACTGGCCTTGAACTTGTGTTTCTCCTTCTTCAACTTTTGAGTAGATGAAGTTCCAGGCCCGGGGTGCCATGCCCAGTATAAGCACTTTAAAATGACACCAGGCACATCTGTGGTCTTGGGCCACCATCATCATCAACCATCTTAAGAATATTTTGCTTTCTAAACTACAGATTGGGCCTCCTCTGCCAGCCTCAGGCTCCTTGATTCTCTACTCCAATACTGGGATTTATTTGCCAGGGTGCTTGGCGCCCCTTGGGGGTTGTCAGGTGGGATTCGAACTTTATAGTTATCCTGCAGGAGAGGGCTGAGCGGATCACAGATTGAAATTGAGATTTAGTTCCTTAGTTCCAGCTGCTGCAGTAGCACCGTAGCCAGGCAAGAGACCAGGCTAGCCACGGAGAAGGGTGAATATGCGGTGGAGGGGGAATACAGAGGATAGTGTTACCATGGAGACTCAGCCCTTAGGGCCACCTCTGTGGTTCACTGGGAGAGAAATGAGCCTCTCTGGAGGGAGCCACCGTCACAGAACCTTTGCAGTGACCCTTCCTGTGTGCCCAGGTCACCCCGTCCCCATGAGCCTCTGATGTCTCCTGTCTTGGAAGAGTCCTGACTTCAGTGGCCACTCCTTGCTGTAGGGACCTGTCCTGGGGAGTTACGAGACACCCCAATAACCTCTGTGGGATTCCTCCTGATGAATGGACACCTCTCCAGTCAGTTCTCCCTCAGAAGGGGGGGAACTGTTCTGCCACACTGCTCCTCTCAGAGCCTAACAAAGGCAGACATTGGTCCTCGATGAGGCCTGTCGCTTGTGCATGAAACTGTTGAAGGCAGCATATTCAGCAGAGTCCGAGGGAGGTGAGGGAGTTGGCCTTGGGCATCGAAATGAAGCTGCTGTTTGGGCTGAAACCTGACCCCAGCCGGGTGCCCGCAGAGTAGCAACCCTCGACTGTAAGGCAAGGTTGCTTCACCTCGCACCTGGGACCACCCCGTGGAATTGGAGGAGTTCGTTACTGTTACCGTTTCCAGGCATTGCCAAATGTCACGATGATGTTTCGCATCAGGGAGCAGAGCTGTAGAGAAGGCGGTGGCTGAGCTAGGGAAGCAGGACTCTGCAACAAGCACTGTTTGTTGAATGAATACCTGTGAGCCACCATCCATCCGCTAGTGAGCACTCACTCTGGGCTGGCCACCCCGCCTTTCTCCTACAAAATTCCATTCCCTTTTGACAACTCTACACAAAGACACACACACACATACGCACTCACGCGCAGACTATAAAGGAAAAATTTGATGTTTAGTTGTTGTTCCCATGGCTGCCTGAGCTGTAGGATAGGCACGTTAAACCTCAAATTTAACTGAACTTGCGTTTCCTACAAGGTGATGTAACTATAAACAGACACTTAATACCTCTGTGGACCACTTCCCCTCCCCATTCTCCTACAAATGTCCTGTTTAATGCCCAAAGTGTCAAATGGCTGTGAGCAGACTCCAGTTCTGGGCGGTTCAGGTGGAGCAAGGCATTCCTGGGCCACTCCCGCTTCCCACTGGGGCCTGGAAACCTTGTCCCTCCGGGTCACCATTTCCTTGCAACTTTATCTGTCCTGGGTTCCAGGCCCCAGCCATATTTGCCCAAATTAGAGTCCGTTTACTTTACAAACCACACTGGAGCTTCGCTGGATACTCAGCAGCTGCTCCCCTGACGTCCCCAGCAGGGCCCTTGTTTGCAGTCAGCAAACAGACCGCCCCGACCTAGCCACTGTGTCGCTTGGCTGCGGAGAGGGTGCAGCAGACAGCTGGAAGTGGCTTGCTGCAGCGGAAGTGGCTCGCTGCTCCCCCTCCCCCCAGCAGACTCTTCCTTTGGTTCAGGATCTCCCAAGGGAAACAAACGAGAAGCAAAACAAGGAGAATCCCAGATGTTCACAGGGGAATGTGCAAAGATGTCTGCCCTTAGCAAAAAGGAAAGATCATGAAAAGGGTGTCTGCCTGCTGCCCCACTGTCACTATGGCTGCTTGGTCCTTATTCCACCAGGGCACCCTCTTGTTCCCTGTAGAAATAAATGGAGCAGACTGCTTTGAACAAGCTTTAGCCTGAGGACTGGTGGGGCTGAATGCCCTGGGTCCCCTTCAAGTGCTTTAAGCTGTGTGCAGCAACCAAGTATGCTCACATGTAGAATGGAGATAAGGAACGTGCTGGGGGGACTAATTCAGCTAATGAGCTTAAGGAAGTAAGAAGTGGGTCTGGCACACTATCTACTCCCACTAGCCATTAGCATCTTTGGGTGGTGGGGATCAAGACAGGGTTTCTCTGTGTAGCCCTGACTGTCCCGGAACTCCATCTGTAGACCAGGCTGGCCTCAAATTCACAGAAATCCACCCGCCTCTGCCTCCCAAGTGCTGGGATTAAAGGCTTGCGTGCGCCACCACCACCAGCTGTGTCGTAAGTCATGACCAGGCTGTGCCTCAATAAATATACACACCACGCTGACACACCCTAAGTGGAAAGCCCTGTGGTCCACCCACCCTGAAGAGATCCACAGCTGTAGCATGTGGTTGTGGCCCAATGTGATCAGTTGCAAGGTATGCTGGGAGCTGAGATCACTGCTGTCCCCCCCCCCCGCCCCCGTCATGAAAGCATCAAATTGCTGATGGCTTGGGATGCTTGTCTGCATCCTATTCGGATGTGACATGGAGTCTGACGGGCCCAATCACGCAGCTCCTGATCCAGGGAGGTTGAGCCAGCAACCACACTGGGCTGGTTCTTCCAGCAGGTCCCACACACAGTGTCTTCACCCATATGGGAGTGTTTGTAGATGTCTGTATTCTTAGATTTGAGCAGCTCAAGGGTTCAGCAGCCCGTGTTTATTATTTGGTCCCACCTGCAAAGTCCCCGACAGGCGTTGAGTGTGAAACAGAGCACTCTTAGCCCTCCCCAGCCCTGACATCTAGATCTCAGACATCAGACCCAACGAGGTGAGCGGCACTCACTGAATAAGGCCTGCCAGGATTATAGACTGCTCCTTAGACTTGCTACGCCCACCTCTCCTCTCCCTCGGCCACCAAGCTGCCTTGCCTACTCTGAAGAGTGCTAGAAATCACTGGCCTGGTCTTGTGGGCTTGGCAAGGAAAACCTTCAAACATCCTTCCTTGACCCTCCCCTGTGTCTTCTCTATAAAGGAATGCTAGCAGGGGGAGCCTGTGAGTCAGTGAGCAGTAGGCTTGTTATACCCCAATCTCCAAGCCCATCCCTAGACAGTCTGGTGCCTACAAGTGCCATTTCCTAGTCATTAAAGAGAAGGCCACTCTCTACTTGGCTTTTCTGGTCCAGTCCGCTCTCGACACACAGAGCACACAAGCCCAGCCTCAGGAGAGCGCCTTGTCTGTGAGTCAACACGTGTCTCAAAGCTCCCATTTTATCTGATGGCTCCCGGTTGGCAGACATTTATAGATGCAGCCAATCCCCTGAGGTGCTTTTATGCTCACACGTCACAGCACAAACTAACACAGCCCCACTTAACTTCCCTCAATCTCCGGGGCTCAGAGTCCACAGCTATCCTTGATTTCACGCTGGGCTCTTTACTCCGTAGTGAGCAGCAGGTGGCGCTGTGTGGCCATAAACTGCTTTCCGGACCTCTATGATCTCGCCCCCTCAGGCTAGGGGATTGTAGGGGATTCCTTTCTCAGAGATGTTCTTGTGTGACCCCTTAAAGATCCAAAACATACCTTCTCACATTTCTCTCTCTCTCTCTCTCTCTCTCTCTCTCTCTCTCTCTCTCTCTCTCTCTCTCTCTCCCCCCCCCCCCCCCCCCCCCCCGGTTTGCTTTGCTTTGGTTTGAGACAGTATTTTGCTGTAGCCCTGGCTGTCCTAGAACTCACTATTTAGTCCAGGCTGTCCTTGATCTCAAAGAACTCCACCTGCCTCTGCCTCCCCCACCCCAAGTGCTAAGTTTAAAGGCATGCACCACCCTGCCTAGCTATCGTTTTTAACTGATTTATTTATTTTATGTCTATAAATATATTGCCTGCATATATATATGTGCATCATGTATCTGAAGAACTTAGAAGAGGGTGTGGGAATCTCCTGAAACTTGAGTTTTGCAGATGGTTGTGAGCACCATGTAGGTGCTGGGAATTGAATCTGGGACCCACTGCAAGAGTAGCCAGCGCTGTTACCCGCCCAAGCTACCTTTCTCTCTGGCCCCTCTTTTTTTTTTTTTTTTGAAGTTGGTTGACACAGATTTGGAACCCATGGGAACATGTTTCCTCAGGGTCCTCTGCATTAGGCAGACAACCTCAGAGAGGTGGTACTAAATCCTGACTTGACCTGACTCTTCCTCGGACAGCAGCGAGTTTTCATGAAACTTCTGTCAATACCATTTCCAAAGGCACCTTCAGTTCTGTCTACTCTAATAGAAACGGATCAATAGTGCCTCTTTGATACTGATGTGACAATTGGTTGTATTGCTTTGGATCAAGTTGCTAAGTGACCTTGCCACCAACTCCCCACAAGGCATTTCTCCAGTTAGTTTAAACCATGGCTTATTTCCCCTCAAATGAGCTCAGAACATAAAAACTTAATTGTGTTTATGTAGGAAAAGGAAACTTCTGTTTTTTTTTTAAATAATCTCATAAGTATATTCTTTTTGAAAATAAAATTTTAGTTGTGGATGGGAAACTGGGGAGAGGAATAACATTTGAACTGTAAATAAAGTAACCAATTAAAAATGAAAAAAAAGTTTATTAACTCTTTAGATTTTGTTGTTGCTTTTGCTTTTTGTTTTACGTAGCTCTGGCTGTCCTAGAACTCGCTCTCTCTTTAGACCAGGCTGGCCTCAAACTCAGAGCTCTATCTGCCTTGGCCTCCTGAGTACTGGGATTAAAAATGTGAGCCACCAACGCCCAGCAATCCTTTAGAATTTTATACTGTATATTTTGATAATATTTTCACTTCTTCTGAATTCACACTCATCTCCCTATCCATTTGATTTCATGTCCCTTTTGTTTTTTTTAATTTAAAAATCTACCAACTCCAACTTGTGCCTTCCATATACTTCTGGGTGTGGGGCCATCTGCTGGGGTGTGGTTGACCTACCTGGAACCACAGAGCCTATTCTTAGAGATCAGAAGTCAGCAATCTTCTGTAGAGCTTGCCTATTGGCAGGGGATTAAATTTAGGGCCTCCCACCTGCTTTGTTTCTCGATGGAAAAGGAAATATTTTGCTATCAAGAACAATAAAAACTGTATACCACCAACACCAAAGACAGAGTTTAAGGTAAAGAGTTATCTTCAAAAGATAGTTCAAGTACCCAATGTTTATTGATTGGTACTATTAGAAATAAACTAGAAGCCAGGCAGTGGTGGCGCATGCCTTTAATCCCAGCACGTGGGAGGCAGAGGCAGGTGGATTTCTGAGTTCGAGGTCAGCCTGGTCTACAAAGTGAGCTACACAGAGAAACCCTGTCTCGAAAAAAAGAAAAAAAGAAAAAGAAAAAGAAAGAAAGAAAGAGAGAGAAAGAAAGAAAGAGAGAAAGAAAGAAAGAAACCAGATATGTGTGAGAGAGTTCTGTGGACTCTAAATGCCCATCATGGGACTAAGAGAGAGAAAGGACCTTTCTCTACGATGCCGGATGGTACCCTGAAGGAGTTTCCCAGAAACCCAAGTAATTGTTGAGCACCCTGAATTTAAAAGTCTGAAGCCAAAACTTCAACAAGTAAAGTCTGTGGACACATTCCCAAATTTGAAAAACTCCCCAAGTCAGAAACACTCTGGTCCCAGACATGTCACACCAGGTGCAAGCAAATATGTTTGTACAGACATCAGCAAGCCTGGGGCAGCTCCGTCTCTGCCCACCAGGGGGCTCCTCTCCTTTTCTTGGAATATCCGCCTGGACTCCACTCTCCATGTGGAAAGCTCCCTACTCTTGCTCCCCAGCTCATCTATGATCTAGACAAAAGCCCCGGAGCAACCAGAGCAACCGCAGATGCAGAATCACAACCTCAGCTAAAATAGACGACCCGTAGAAATGCTGTCCAGGCTGGGTGCACATCAGAAGCCAGCCTGGTCTACATAGTGAGCCTCGGGCTAGCCTGTGCATCACTGGGGGCTGGGGGGGGGGGAGGAAGGTGGCCTTTAAAAATGGTCATTTTGAGAATGCTCTTGATGCTTTGAGCTTGTGTTTGAAAATGTGAGCTTAAGCATCGCATCGGCCACTCACCCACACGGCGGCTCACAACTGTCTTAAGTTCAATTACAGGGGAATCCAACATCCTCTTCTGGCTTCCATGTGACAAGGGACGTATATAGGGCACAGCCATACATCCAGACCAAACACTCACTCGCATAAAAATAATGAAATGAGCGAATATTTACCTAGAAAAAAAAGAAGAAATTATAAAAATAACAAGTGTTTTATAAGCTGACAGATTCAAACATCTCAAAATCCCAAACATAACATATTTAAATGTATTAACTACCCTATGCAATGTTTCCCTTGTAAGTCTTTTTTTTTTTTTTTTCACATTAAAATGTTGTGAGAAGGTTGACCAGTTGGCTCTGTGGATAAAGGCCTGCTAGTCTGAGCTCTACCCTGTCCTCCACGTGGAGGGAGAGAGCTGGCTCTTACAAATTGTCCTCTAACCTCTGCATGCAGTCTGTGGCTCAGGTGCTCACCCCAGCCCACCTTCCACAAAATCAATGTAAACAAAACAAAACAAAACAAAACAAAAAAACAATAAACATATATTTCATAACACTTGCCACTTAAAAAACATTCACCAGTATGCTCCAGGGGCATTAAATCCGTTCGCGTTGGTGTAGGACTATCTCTGCCCTCTGGCTGCAAGCATTTTGGAAGATCAGTTCTAACTGGACAGGACTTTCAGTGTTTCCCCGCAGTCACCAGAAAGCACCCCACGGTTGCTGTCTCCATAAAGCTGAGCTGCTATCCTTCCTTCCTTGTGATGGACTTATCTTAGTAAGCATTAGGTCTTCAAGGCTCATGCATGCTACAGTATATACTGCATTTTCTCTCCTTTCAAAAAGGCTCAGTGATAGGCTCTGTCCTGTTGTCCAACCATCCCTATCTATTAATGGGCACTTGGTTATTTCCACCTCTTGGCTATTTGAATAATGAATGCTGGGGTATATAAATATTTGAGTCCCTTCTTTCATGTGTATATCTGTTCTCCCAGCTGTTTGTCCCAGCCCATGGGAACCCCCGCTGTTATGGGGACACCAGACTCTGCAGCAGACATTAGGTATGGCCCATCCCCCAGACACCCCTTCCCGTAGGCCTTGAGTCAGCACATCCTCTGGACCTCCACGGCAGTGGCTGTGGGAAATGTGGGCTTGCCAGTCTGGCTGAAAATACAACAGGACACCAGGGATCTCCTTATTCCAGAATTGCTAGGCTGGCCCGTCAGAGGTTATGTGGTAGAGACATCCCAGAACCATCTCACGGTGACATGCGGAAGCCTGACCGGAGAACACGCAGGTTCCCACTGCCCAATCCCACACACCTCCTGTCACGTTAGCCTACTTGCCGCTGAGGGGAACCAGATGTTTGGAATCGGAAGCCCCCAGCAGCTGGCTGGAAGGGCTTTCCTAAAGGGCCTGTGTACCTGGCGCTGGAGGGGAGGTGGGGGGGGGGGCGCAGGCAGGAAGAGAGAGGGGGAAAATGAGACAAAGCGAGACACCATAAACCAGCAGCATGTCTGTAATCACCAGAGCCCTTTGTTTGGCGCACTTTTAAACAAGTCGTGGTGCCTTGTAATGGGAGGCCATAAACCCAAGGGAAAATAAAAGTGTTTACAACACGGGAGAGCCAGGTGCGGGTTCGTTTGGCCAGATCAATGGGGAAAGTGGTGGCTGGGGTGGGCCGACCGCGCTGAGAATGGGTTTCCCCCTCCTCGCTGCCTCCGAACATCACAGGCTCCTGTGCGGATCGGGGGTGGGGTGGGGTGGGGTGGGGGGAGCGCCCCTCTCCCCTACCCGCTCCGGGCAACCCGGGACAATCCCACATTCCAACCGGGGCGGGGGGTGGGGTGGGGGAGGGAGGGGAAGCGGGGGTGGGGTGGGGAGGGGTTGGATGTCAGGGCCTCTAGGCTTGTGGGAAGCAACCTTCTAGGTCAGCCTTTCTCTTCTGTAAATTCCTTTATGATGGACTTGGGCCGAGGACAGCTGTTTCTCTAACCCCCCACTTACGCCGAGAAGTGTAAAGAGGGGTGGTCCCCTGGGGGTGGGATGGGGGGGTGGGTTGGTTCTTCTGGGAGCTTCTGGTGCTGCGGGAGGAAGGCAGATGTTCTGTAAGGCGGAGGGTGGCTGAAATGTTTGGAAGCCTCACCTGGGTGCATGGACACACCGAGTTCTTCCCTGTTGATCTGTGATGCACGCTTAAACCCATACATTTAAGGCACACCTGTTTTAGACCAGACCGTGCAGGGATGACAAGGTTTGGGTCCCCCCCCCAAAAAAGCAAGGCACCTGCTACATATGTGGGAGGTTGCTGGCCTCAGTGGGAGAGGATGCGCCTAGCCCTGCAGCGACTTGAAAAGGAGGGGGTATCATGGGGGGGGGGGGCAGCGTCCTCTTTCTCGGAGGAGAAGGGGAGGGGGGTTGGAGGAGGGGCTGTGATCGGTATGTAAAGTGAATAAATAAACAACGAATGGGGAAAGCAAGGCATTTGGGGAATGGCTTAGTGATAATAATCGCAGGGCAAGAAAACAGGCTGTGCACTTATGTGTTATATACATGGTTAGTTCTCCTCAGGAATATGTGTGTCTGCGCAATGTGACATCATGAGAGAATAGCAACACTGAACACACCAATGTGAGACATGCTGGTGTCGTGGGCGTCGCCGGAGAAGTGTGACTTCAGAAATGTCACTTCACAAGTAGTCAGGCTGTCTGTAGCCGGCAGGGGAGAACAAACCACACCAAGGTCACATTTATGTAATAAGGAAAACAGTGGCCCGAGGCACAAGGGTCACTTTGGCCCTTCTAGGACTCTTGTCTCTTGAGCTTGCAACACTTCTCAGTGATGGCGCTAAGTGGGCGTCTTCCTAAAGATATTTCAACATTTCTAGTTGGCAATCTCTCTGACAGCCAAATACTGGATTCTGGGACTCTCCTGGCTGGTTAAAGCAGTGAATGTATTCTAGAATATGTGAATTCAGAAGACGAGCCGATCAGAGAACTTGTACAGGCTCCGCTACCACTTTCCAACTGCCATTCTCTCTCTCTCTCTCTCTCTCTCTCTCTCTCTCTCTCTCTCTCTCTCTTTCTCTTTTAAGATTTATCTATTCATTTTATGTGAGTACACTGTAGCTGACTTCAGACACCCCAGAAGAGGGCATCAGATCTCATTACAGATGGTTGTGAGCCACCATGTGGTTGCTGGGATTTGAACTCAGGACCTTCAGAAGAGCAGTCAGTGCTCCTACCCGCTGAGCCATCTTGCCAGCCACCCAACTGCCATTTTCTATCCTCTGAACACATCACGCTGATGCACACTACATCCAGCACACAGGCCCTGGTGTTCAGTAGGAACATTCATGGGTAGGTGCCTTCTAAGCTGGGGGTGGGTGGGGGTGGGGGTGGGGGGAGAAGAAGAGAGAAAGAGGAGGGAGAGAGAGAAGAGAAAAGGGGAGAGGGGAAAAAAGAGAAGGAGGAGAGTTAGAGGCAGAGAGGAGTAGGAAGCAGAGGGACAAGGCACAGCTTCCAGCGGATCAAAACAGACAAGTTGGGTGGGCATCTGCAGTGGTTTGACTGTACCACTAGCCTGTCATCTGCTTGCCGCCATGTTTGTGAAGATGCCTCCCTAGGCGTCCTGTTCCTCACCCCACCCCACCCCTCAGCCCTCCCATCTTTCCTCTCTTTAACTGTGGTTCACGAAATAGACTCAGGTATAGTGCTAGCCACCCACAGATTTCCCTGTGTCTGTCCCAAGGAGCCCATCCTGATACCAACCCAACTCCACTCTTGGGTGTGTCTGCTTGCCCTTTCTCAGGTAGTCAAAGGCTAGAATGTTCTTTTCCTTTTTATTTATTTATTTATTTATTTATTTTTGTTTTTTCGAGACAGGGTTTCTCTGTATAGCCCTGGCTATCCTGGAACTAACTTTGTAGACCAGGCTGGCCTTGAACTCAGAAATCCACCTGCCTCTGCCTCCTGAGTGCTGGGATTAAAGGCATGCACCACCACGCCCGGCTATTTTATTTTTTGTCTTTATTTATTATATGTAAGTACACTGTAGCTGTCTTCAGACACTCCAGAAGAGGGAATCAGATCTCCTTAAGGATGGTTGTGAGCCACCATGTGGTTGCTGGGATTTGAACTCTGCACCTTTGGAAGAGCAGTTGGGTACTCTTACCAGCTGAGCCATCTCACCAGCCCGTTCTTTTCCTTTAAACACACACACACACACACACACACACACACACAGCACACAAAGATATTTTAATTTTATATTTAATTGTTTAAATGACTAGTCATTGTTATCATAGCAAGTCATAGGTTTCACGGTATTTTCATATGTGTCGTTCTAATAGGCTAGGATGTTCTTTTAAACATTTATTTACTTTTATTTATTGCGTGAGGTTTTGTGTGCTACATGTGTGCAGTGCCCGTGGAGGTCAGAGAGGGCGTCAGATCCCCTAGGACTGGAGTTACAGGTGGTTGTGAGCCACCATGTGGATGCTGGGAATCACACCAGGATCCTCTGTAAGAGCAGCCAGTGCTCTGAGCTGAGGTTCTCCTCAGGCTCCTGGAGATGCTATTCTTTCAAAATAAAGCCAGGCGTGGCTTTACTTACTGTAATTTATTGTGTTTGTTTATTGTACCCTTGCTAACCCAGCATGTGAGAGACTCAGGCAAGAGGATCAAGAATTTGAGGCCAACCTGGGCTGCTGCAGAGCCTGACCCTGGTTTTTTTGTTTGTTTGTTTGTTTTTGTTTTTTTAAGATTTATTTATTTATTTTATGTATGTAAATACATACTATGTATGTGAATACACTATAGCTGTCTTCAGACACACACCAGAAGAGAGTGTCAGATCCAATTACAGGACCTCTGGAAGAGCAGCCAGTGCTCTTAACTGCTGAGCCAACTCTCCAGCCTCTGGCCCTCCCTGTCTTAAAACAAAAAACAATAACAGAAAACCCAAAACAAAACCAAGCAGACAATGAGAGAAAGCAGAGAAGACACACCCCTGAGGATTCTTCCACATTTTACACAGATTTCCGTTCCAGGCCAGGGTTGTCCCCTTTTCTCTTGTGTTCCTAGCTCATCCTACCTCTAGATTACTCTGAAGCAAATCCAGAGGGCTCATCTATTTTCACAAGTATGTCTGTGCAATAAAGATTCTTTTTAAAAAAAATCTATCACCTTGGTATCGGCTTGTTTCTAGCTCTTTGGGACTGGTGTCTCTCAGTAGCACTCAGACGGCCAGGTCACAGCCTCTGTGTGTGTGTGTGTGTGTGTGTGTGTGTGTGTGTGTGTGTGTGTGTCTTTGTCTTCTTCACTGGTAGGCTTCCGTTGGGAGCTGTGTGTGTGTATGTGGGTGTGTCCTGAGCGGCCCTTCCCTCAGCAGCCCTCGGCTTTCAGAGGTCTGGAGTCTATGACTGATGCGGACGCCCGCCCGCGCTTGGTGTTTTCCCCTTAGTTTTGCTGGCTGGTTTCTCTGCATCATCGAAGCCAGCCTCCAGGTGAGCTATGATTGTCATGAATGCCCTGGTGTTACCGTGAGTGACCTAAAACATCGTGGCTCGTTTTGAACCCAGTGCAGTTTGCGTCCTTGATAAAAGGGACCAAGGCTCTTCAAGCGCAGCCTCAAGTCCTCCCTCCTCCATCACTGGGGTAGACAGCCAGCATCCTTACTTCCTGGTACGGGAAGCGCCCCAGACCTGCAGCAAGACCACTTCTCCATGGGTTTTGGTTGCTCTCAGCAGACCATGCTAGGAAATGGGAATCTGCATGCGGAAACCCCAGCTCCTCCCAGAGGGCCATCTTCTCCATGCCTTTATGTGAACACGGCCAGAAGATATGTACGTTTGCATTAACATGAAGCTGTCCTAAGAGGTTACTCAGCGACTTCAACTCCAACCAGGGCCACAGGGTCTCTGGGTCTGGATTACTTCCTTCTTCACACAGGAAGATGTTCTCACAGGGACAAGAAGGGCTCATTCAACCCCTCCCACCATCCATAACTCGGAGCAGCAATGCCAGAGGGGGCCAACCCGGCCATTACCTCTGAGAGCTGGGCGGGTTTGTCTGTAGGTCGTTTCTGATTCTCCGACTGATTTGAAGATAAAGTCATACATAGCTCAAGGGTAGAGCTCTTGCCTAGTATGTGCAAGGGCCTGGGTTTAATCCTTAGCACCAAAATAAATAAATTAATTAAATAAAGTTCCTTTTCTTAAAAAAAAAAAAAAGACTTTGCAAACACACACACACACACCTTTTATCTTTGCATCCTTAAATATATTTTATCCTTCCTTCCAGTATTATAGTGTTTAAATATTATGCTTTACTTCTCCATTTTAAAGGCATATATTCATATATATTACATATATACATATATATTGTTATATGTTACATATATACATATGCACATATTACACACACATATATATATGAAAATTTGAGATATAGCCTCCCTTAAAGTATCTTTTTGTACATCTTTTCTTTACAGAGAAATATAGCTAGGTAGTGGTGGTACACACCTTTACTCTCAGCACTTAGAGGCAGAGACAGGTGGATCTCTGTGAGTTCGAGGCCAGCCTGGTCTACAGAGTGAGTTCCAGGACAGCCAGGGCTACACAGAGAAACCCTGTCTCAGAAAAAAAAAAAAAGGTAGCAGAGAAGTAACAGATGGTTCAACAATTAAGAGTGCCAGCTGCTCTTGCAGAGGGCCCAAGTTCAATTCCTTGCACTTACAAGACTGCTCACCAGGGGCCCAATGCCCTCTTTTTTGCTCTGTGGTTACTGCACACACGGTACACATGCATACATGCAGACAAAACACTCACACATCAAAGCTAACAGTGGCAGCTAATAAACACTGCTCCCTATGTTTGTGTGCTAGCAACAAGTCCCAGATCTCCACCCCATTAGTGCAAAGGCCTCATGCTCATTCTTTTGCAGATGCTCGGTCTAAAATACTGTCATTTAGTTAGTTTATAGGTAATCATTTGAATCCTTTCCAGATTTTTGCTGTTGCAAATAATGCGTATGTCTAATCGTATGTTGGCAGTGTGCCTCTGTGATTTGTAGAAATTGTGTGTGTATGTGTGTGTGTGTGTGTGTGTGTGTGTGTGCGTGTGTGTGTGGTTTGTAGAAAGGAAATCACTGAGTCATGGGGCAAATGAATCTGTCTAGCTCTTCTAGATGTTACTTGCGTTTCTGCTGCTGTGATAAAACACCCCAACCAAGGCAACTTAGAGAAGGAAGAGTTTGTTTGGGCTTACAGGCCCAGAGGGTGAGAGTCCACAATTTTGGAGCAAAGCCATAGCAACGAGGGCACGAAGATGAGGGTGCACATCTTGAACCTCAAGCACAAAGCACAGAGAGCAAATTAGAAGTAATGCAAGTATTTAAACACTCAGAGCCTCCCCAAATGCCACTCTTATAGAAGCTCTTTTCTACTTTTGCAATGTATTGTTTACTGGTTTGTTCATGGGTTTGTTTTTTTTGAGACAAGGTTTCTTTCTCTGTGAAGCCCTGGTTGTTCTGGAACTTGCTCTGTAGACCAGGCTGGCCAGAGACCCCCCTGCCTCTGCCTCTCTAGTGCTGGGATTAAAGGTGTGTGCCACCACCACCTAGCTACAATGTGTTTTTTAAAGATAAACATTCTAGATTGTAAGCAGCAGATCTCTTTTTTTATATAAAAAAAAAAAATGTGGTATATGTGTCTATGTGTTGAGTCCATACATCTGAACGCGGATGCCCTACGGGGCCAGAAGAGGGCATCAGAGTCCCCTAGAGCCCGAGTTACAGGTGGTGGTTAACTACTGCTGTGGGTGTGGGGACTTGTTCTCTGCAAGAGCCTTACTCTCTCTTTACCCTTGAGTCATGCCTTCAGCCCTGGTGACAGATCTTTCATTTCATTTCCATTCAGCTGGCTCCCAGTCTTGCAGCTTGGCCCTGTCCATTGGCAGCTAATTGGATCCACCCATTGTTGACTTGATTTAGTCTTGGGTAAATCCCTCAGCTTCAAGATGAGTGAGCTTAGCTGTGGAATGCTAATGAGGATCACGCAAGCAATGTTGGGGTATGCCTGTTATTTAGATACTAGGATACTAAAGGCAAGGGAGCCAGAAGAAAATCACAAAAGTCAGCAGAAGAAATAGAAACACACAAGACAATGAGGTCGCCAGGAGATGCTTGTCAAGAAAGCAGGAGAGTGGGTGGTGGGGCGGGGGCAGGGCAGCGAATCCCACAGGAAGGGACATACAGACAAGTGGAAATGTCTTATTTCTCAGCTTGGTTGGTGAATGACAGGCATGTAAGGAAACTGTATGCTCAGAGCTGCCACCGTGTCTTTCTGTACTCTGGAGGTATGGAAGGAACTCTGTTGCGAGACACTGCTACAGGGAGAACCGCTTGAGAACTGGATTCCCTTACGGCAGAAGGCGGATCCCTACACCCAGGCAGATAGAGCACAGGGTAGTATATGAGGAATCTCAAACACACAGAGCAAAAGAGACTCGGAGGCAAGGACACAGGGACAGCAAGATGCTGAAGTAGAGCGACAGCAAGCCCCTGTTAGGGTCCAAAGCTATGCCCTAGGTCTCCTACTGAACCTGGGGCCCCATCCGTCCTCCTGGCTCTACCTACTAACTGCTTGGATTTCAAATGTGTACTAGTGTGTCTGTCTCTCACATGGGTGCTGGGGATCTGAAGCCAGGTCCTTACGCCCATGTAGTGAGGAGTTTGCTGATGGAGCTATTTCCATAGCTGAGAGTGCCGGGAAGCAGGTCTTTCTTAGATGGGTAACCACAGCTCACCGGTGAGGGCTCATGTGTGCAATGTCCCATCCAGAAGACAGTATTCACAGCCCTCCTTCCCCCTACTGATTCTTTTTCTGATTTGTTTTGGTTTTTTTTCAGACCAGTTTCTCTCTGTAGACCAGCCTGGCCCAGAACTCAAAGATCTGACGGCCTCTTGAGTTCTGGGATTAAAGGCACAAACACCATCCCCCGGAGACCCTCTAGTTCCTGATTCTTCCCCTTCCATGATGTCCCTGCAGCCTATTAGATGGGGTGATATAGATGTACTATTCTAGCTGGTCGAATATTTGTATTACCTAATTTAAATTGTCTGGTGATGTTTACATATTTCCAAGTTATCATTTGTCCCCCGGACATTTTAAAATGACTCGTCAGATTACATTTTGTGAGTTACAAGGGATTAGAATTGAAAAAGAACTGAAAATCTATTTAAATGTTCATTTCTAGAGATGTTTTGCAGACTCAGTTTAAAGAGTTAAAATCTAGGTCCCTAGAGAAATGGTTCAGCAGTTAAGAGCACTGACTGCTCTTCCAGAGGACCTGAGTTCAATTCCGAGCACCCACATGGTGGCTCATAGTCGTCTGTGACTGTAGTCTCGGGGGCTCCAATGCCCTCTGCGGGTTCTGTGGGCACTTCCATGGTCCACAGATTTCCATGCAAACAAAAATACTCCTCATACACATAAATTAATTTTAAAATTCCCCTTATGTACCTAAAATGTTTTAAAAAAACTTTTTGTCTGCACGGGTCATGTTCATCTATGCTTATCATTTCAGAGAACAAAATTAAAGAATTTACAGTAATGATTTATTAATTTACTAATAAAATAACCCTGACGGGTTGGAGATGTAACTGAAGGATCAAAGACTTGCCTAATACTTATAGGCCCCTGATTTGACCCCTAGCACCATAAAACCAAGTCAAAACAGCTACAACAATAATAAATCCTTTTTCCGCGTTCACATGTGTGTTTTCATTAAAAATAATTATATTTTTCAAAGCAGAAAAACAAGAATTGCTGTTTCTTATTTTAGCAGATCTCGCTGGCACCTTGTTTTCTACTTTGCAAATGTCTATAACACATATGTCTTATGCATGAAAGCATATGTACACCTCCGCTCAGAGAGAGAAGGCAGGGACATAGACATATATACAGAGACACACACGCAAAGAGACAGAGGAAGAGAGATTCAGAGACAGATATACAGACACACAGAGAAATATACAGAAACACAGAGAGAGGCACAGAGAGAGAGAGGAGAGAAGAGAGAGAGAGAGAGAGAGAGAGAGAGAGAGAGAGAGAGAGAGAGAGACTAGTAGGCTCAGGGAGCCCCTGAAAAAAAAAAAACCTTGGCCCCTCAAGAGTTCATAAACCCTACCCCACACTTTGGGAACTGTTAGCATGAATTTGCATGAAAATATTTTCAAGCTGAACTTTGTGACATGGTTTCTCTGTGTAGCCCAGGCTGGCCTGGAACTCATAGATTCACCTGCCTCCGCCCCTGGGATTAAAAGTGTGTGCCCTCACTGCCTGGCTCAAACTGAACTTTTTAAATCTTTAGAGGAATGGATAATTTTGGAAAAGTTGTAGAGTAATCAGCTAAGCACCAACTAACTTATCAAGAGAGACATCTTCCCGTTTTTTTTTTTTTGTTTTGTTTTGTTTTTTTTTTTTTTTTTTGATGATGATGGTGGTGATGGTGATGATGATGGTGATGTGTTTTCTTAAAAGGAAGATTAAGTCTATTAAGGAAACCCCAGACTTTGGAGGAAATGATGCAGTGAGACAAGCCAGGCACCAGGTAATGCAGTCCTGGGAAGTCGGGCAGGGTACCCAGTGACACAGTCCTGGGGAGCTGGCTTTAGTAGGTTTGGAAAAGAAGCATGGTCCCCGGAACATCTTCTTAATGATACTCCTCTTGCTTTCCTTCCCACTTATGCCACTGTCCGCAGACATCTCCTGGCTCTCCCAGTAGCGATTAGTTGGCCTGGGCCCCACACGGAGGTGACCACAGCCACAAAGCCCCTGTCTTCTCTGTAGTCTCTCCCCGAGAAGCAGCCGTGTGTTTACAGTGACAGGGGCATTGTTAACCTGGACTCAAGTGGAAGGGGATATTTACAGTGCTCTCCTGCCTCCGGCCCTGTAAACATTCATTCAGGGAGACACTCGGGGGGAAGAAGTAGACAGATGTACTGCCTTGCCCAGACGCGGCGCAAACGCGATCTCTCTGCTCCTGTGGTGACTTTTGATGAGTCCTCTTGAAGGCCTCTTTTGACTTGGAAAGGAGAGCCAAGGTCAAATGTGGGCTCCTACCAAGAACGTTTTTAGTAATCTGACCAGCCACTCCAGCTGGCTTCAAACCGTCCCTTAGAGGACAGGGAATAAGCAAGTGTCCTTTCATTTTCCCATTGCATGGGTGTAGCTAATTCTTCTCACGTTTTCATTCACGATTTTATGTGTAACTACAAAACACACACACAAAAGGTCTTATTGGACTGTGAATGTCTTTCCATAAACCCTTGATGGCTCAATAATTATTTTAAAGGCCATATATACGTACTTACAGTGAGAAGAAGCTGGTAGAGACCGTGGGCGCCCATTCATCATCTTCTAGTAAACATTCATCCACCCAGTTACCTCTAAAGGGCACATTTTAGTCAGGTTGATCTTTTAGGTTAAGTCAAATAGCAAAATGTCCAGGCTTGGGAGATCTTTCGTGTCCACAATGCTGAGCTTGTACAAACTTTTGTATCTGCCCTTAGATTTGATGCCAGTGACATATACTTCAGCCTGTGCTTGGGAGCGAGGGGTATGTGCGTGTTAGGGGCTGGGGGTAGTGGCGGCAGCGGTGGCGGTGGCGGTGGCGGTGATAAGTGCTCCAAAAAAAAACGTGTCCCAGTGTCACTTCCCTCATCCAAAGCTGGGTCTGGGAAGCAAGTCCAGAATTGATAGAAAGATGTCAGGAGTGGGCAGAGACCCCAAACTTACATCTCAGTCACGTTTATGGGAATAAGGCCTGATTTGTAGTGTCAGCCATTCCTGTGGTGTAAACGCTCCCATGTGGCTGCACTGGGAGTTGGGAAGTGAGCCCTCCATGAACTCTTGCCAGTACTAAACATGGCGCACCATGTATGTGCTTCCCTTCCTTCCTCCCTGAGTTTGAGTTAGACGCCTTTATGCTCGTCTCTCTGGGGAGACTGCAGGTTTGGAGGAGGCAAAGGGAGCGTCCTAAAGTCCCTGCATCATTTATAGCCAGAGCCAGGCAGAGCTCCATGATGAAGTCCCCCCTAAACGGTCACCGAACCACATCGTTACTATATTTGCTGTTGCTGCCATTAACATTCATTGGGTTAAGTTGCTCTCTCATGAGAAAAGTCACAAGCATAAGTTCCCGTGGTGAAGACCAACATAAGAGCAAACTGGAGATGGTTAATGAGCGTGGTGAAAGAGTAAAGCGCTGGTGACTCACTTGGACTCCTTCAGTGTTGGGAGCCAGCAAAGGTGGCTTAATTTTTACCCCATGGTTTTATCTTTCTCACCCCTCACAGCATGTCTTCCTGTCTCCTTCCCCACCATATGCACATATACAAATATCTGCACGGGACACTCAGCTGTTAGACCCCCTAAAATTCTCCCTTCTCTTCCTCCTCCTCCTCCTCCTCCTCCTCCTCCTCCTTCCCTTTCTTCCCTTTCCACTTCCCTCTTCTTCTTCTTCTTCTTCTTCTTCTTCTTCTTCTTCTTCTTCTTCTTCTTCTTCTTCTTCTTCTTCTTCTTCTTCTT